>NW_014577205.1:41352-48010 GCF_000485595.1 Priapulus caudatus | reverse complement strand
ATGGAATGGTATGATGGCATTGGATGTGATGGATGGATGGATGGATGAGATGGTGGTATGGATGGATGGTATGGATGAATGGATGGTATGGATGGAATGGATGGATGGATGGATGGATGGATGGACTGGTATGGAGGATGGATGGCTGTATGGATGATGGATGATGGGATGGATGGATGGATTGGATGGTGATGGTATGGATGGATGGATGGTGGATGGAATGGCATGGCATGGTTATGATGGATGGATGGATGGTGGATCGGATGGATGCGATGGATGGATGGATGGATGGATGGATGGATGGATGGATGGATGGATGAATGGATGGATGGATGGATACATGCTCACATGCATACACACATTGTATAACTTTTGTGTAATCTTTTGTCTTGCGCAGTTACTCGCGCAGTTTTCTCGCGCAGTTTTCTCGCGCAGTTTTTACTCGCGCAGTTACTCTCTCCGGTGTGAAGTTGCTGAACCGCTTTCTCGTAAACGCGACGCGCTGGCTGCTAACACTCACACGCACACACGCAGGCGCATACGTACTCGCACACGCACAGCCGCACACGTACGCGCACACAGACGCACACGCACGCACACACGCACACGCACTCACACACACACACACACGCACACACGCACACGCACGCACGCACACGCACACGCGCAGGCGCACACGTATGCGCACACAGACGTACACGCACACGAACGCACACATACACGCACATACGCACACACACGCACACACGCACGCACACGCACACACACGTGCGTGCGTGTTCGCGCCGGCATATACGACCCATTATGTACGCGGCGTGCATTAAGTGTGGGTGGTCTTATTACCTCACACAATCGCGTGACGTCACGATCATTTCACGCACGCTGTCCGAAAGTCTTTCGCGCCTGATCTTATAACTAACAAGGCAATGGTTCGCTGCGCATGCATTGTAGATGCGAACACACACACCGCCCGGATTAACAATGCTATTACAATACTATACAATACTACAATACTACAATGCTAGTTAACAATGCGGATTAACAATGCTAGTTTACCCGAAACTATTCCCCCCGAATAAATGCTTCGCGCGTGCGAACGCGCGCTGCGCGTTGAATTCAGATTGTATTCAAATGCTATCCTCGCGTCACGCGTATACCCGCACTACGTATACGCGCATGCACGCACCGAATCCGGATTGAACCCGGAACGCACTTTTTCCAGGACTCATCCTAGTTCCTAGAACGACTGTACGCGATTCAGCATTGACACTGAGAACTGCTCTCGCGGCCTCGCGCGGGGGCACAACTCCATCTCTCACCGATGAATCATTGCTATGAGCGGTAAACAAACGTTCGGACGAACGCATTAATTAGTACGACTGACGTCGCACTGACGGAGACGGTCTCGTGAATTAACTGATTGCGGGTAATTAGTGCGGACAAATGCGGAATCGGGACACGCGTCGTGTCGAGTGAAATCGCTGCAAACGAATGAATGTACGAGATGGCGAATTTTTTTATTGTATTTTTTATTGATTCGATTTGGAATACTCGTGTGTTATAATTGATTAAATATATGCCTTATGCATAAGTGACCTAAGGAACACCCGGTCCTAGCGTAGCTTTAACGGGAGTGCTATACGATATAACGATATACTTTCCCGAGAATAAATCGCACCTTGCCATAGTAACCACGCGGATGTCGGTATACCACCCGCTGATGTGACACAGGTTTGTCAAAAAATAATTACTGATTGCATTAGTGATGTAATTTCGGTATGTAATCAGCCTGTTTCAGCCACTAACCTTGTTGTGTTGCAGATAATTGCCGCGCCCGTCTCGAGTCTACTTAATTACTACCTATAAATTCATAAAAATCGGTGTGCGCCCCACGGACCCACTGCCTCTGTTTCTGACTCCATAGTGCCATATAGTGCTTTCTCATTCCCTGGCAATATTTTCACACCAATAGTTGAGCGAATGTTCAATCACTTTCAGATCTCCTTTAACCGTGTTTCGAAGGGCTTTCGGTGATTTTATTTTAGACAGTGATTATTTCAGATTCGCCTCATCGAAAAGTAAATGTTGCTTCGAACAATTTTATCGTGCTGCTTTGGATCTGTATGCACTGTCGAATCGATCAACATCATTCCATGCCAATTCCAGTCCATCCTATAGCATCCATCCATCATCGCATGCCATCCATCCCATCCTCCATCCATCCATCGCAGTCCATCCATCCACCACTCCATCCATCATCCATCCATCCATCCCATCCATCCATCCATCCATCCATCGCATCCAATCATCCAGTCCACGATCCATCCATGTCCATCCATCGCATCCATCCATCCATCCATCATGCCATCGCATCCATTCACTCCATCCATCCATCCCTCCATACATCCATCCATCCATCCATTCATCCCATCCATCCATCATCCATCCCTCACCATTCCATCCCATCCACCATCCAATCCATCCATCCATCGGCATCCATCCATCATCCATCCATCATCATCCATCCATCCGATCCACATCCATCATCCATCCATTCCATCCATCCATCCATCCCTGCCATCCACCCAATCCATCCATCCATCCATCCATCATCCATCACCATCATCCATCCATCCATCATCCATTTCATCCATCCATCCATCGCATCGCATCATCCATGCCCTCCATCCATCTCATCCATCCATCCATCGCATCCATCTCATCCATACCACCAATCCATCCATCCATCCATCCATGCCACCACCAACCGCATCCATCCATCCATCGCCTCCAATTCCATCCATCCATCCATCCATCCATCCATCCATCCATCCATCCAATGACATCATCCATCGCATCCATCCATCATCCATCATCCACCCATCCCATCCCATACCATCCGATCCACGCCATCCACCATCCATCCATGCCATCCATCGCATCCATCCATTCATTCATCCATCCATCCATCCATCTGCATCCATCCATCCATCCATCAGTCCATCTATCCATCCATCCATCCATCCATGCCATCCATCCAATCCATCCATCCACCATCCATCCATTCCATCGCATCGCATGCCACACCATCCGATCATCCATCCATCCATCCAATCGCACCCATTCATTACCATCCATCCATCATTCCATCCAATCCATCCACCCATCCATCATTACCATCTCCACGCATCTATACCAATCCATCCATCCATCAATCCATCCATCCATACCATCCATTTATACCATCCATCCATTCCATCCATCCATCCATCCATCCATCCATCCATTCATCCATCATCCATCCATCCATCCATCCTCATCGCATCATCATGCCATTCCATCCATCATCCATCCATCCATCCATCATCCCATCCATCATCCATCGCATCCATCCAGTCCACACCATGCCATGTCCATCCATGCCATCCATCCATCCTCGATCATCATCCATCATCCCTCCATCCATCCATCGCATCCAACTATCCATCCATGCCATCCATCCATTCATCCATCATCATCCATGACACCATCCATACCATCGCAGCCATCCATCCCATCATTCCATCCATCCATCCGATCCATCCATCGCATCCATCCATCCATCCATCATTTCCATCCATCCATCCACTATCCATCATCATCACATCCATCCATCCATATATGCATCCATTCATCCCATCCATCAAACCATCCACACCATCCATTCCATCCATCCATCCATCCATCCATCCACCCATCCTCCATCGCAATTCCATTCCATCCACCATCCTATACCATCGCACCATCATCGGATCCATCATCCAGTGCCATCCATCCATCCAATCCTCCACCACCACATCCGCCCCATCCATCCATCCATCCATCCATGCATCCATCCATCCATCCATCCATCCATCCCATGCCATCCAATCCATCCACATCCATCCATCCATCGCCTCGACCATCCATCCATCTATCCATACCATCCATCGCATCCATCCAACCCTCCATCCATGCCATGCCATCGCACTCGCATCCCTCGCATACCAGTCCATCCATCCATCCACCCGTCCTCCATCCATGACCATCATCGATCGTCATTCCGATAGCGACACGGTCTTCGTCATTGACATGATTAAATGAAAGCGATTTTCCGCATAAAAAAAGACAAAGCGTTAGCATGGGCATTGAATGCGTCGGCCGTGTATTTTTGCAGTTGTAGGCTACGACATATAGATAAGCATCGTAGTCACGGTGACTTTACCGAGAGAAGGTACGTCAGTCCAACATTATTTACGACATTGCATGTGCCGCAGTTAAGGCTTCTGATAATTAACATTTAAATATAGTGTGTTCGTTCATTCGTTTTGTTGGTTAATATTTAAAATGTAATAAATTTACAGCTAAATGGTCCGGAATAGCGTGAAATAAATTAAATGATTATTCAGATTATCGTTGAAAAAGCCATAGAGTATTGACTATACGAAGAGACACTGAGGAATGTTACAACTTAACGATACCCCATATATCTGCCAATATGGATGGCTTAACTATGTGATAATCAATCTGCCTACCTCTATGTCAATCTATCCATCCAGCCATATATATATATATATATATATATATATATATTATATATATATACGGCATCCATCATCGAACCATCGTATCCATCATTCATCCATCCATCCATCATCCATCCATCAATCCATACCAGTCGCATCCATCCATTCCTTCAATCCATCCATTCCATCCATCCACATCCAATCATCCATCCCATCCATCCATCCATCCTCCATCCATCCATCCATCCATTCCATCCATCCATCCAACTGGCGCATCCATCCCTTTTATCCATCCATCCATCGAATCAATCATCCCATCGCATCCATCCATCATCACCCATCCATTCATCTCCCTCCATCATCCCTTAATCCATCCATCCATTTCATCCATCCATCCATCCATCCATCATCCTCATCCATACCATCCATCATCATCCATCCATGCAATCCATCCATCCATCCATCCATGCATCCATCTCCATTCCCATCCATCCATCATCCATCCATCCATCCAGTCTCATCCATCCATCGCATCCATCCATCCATCCATCCATCCATCGCATCCATCCATCCATCCATCGCATCCATCCATCCATCCCATGCCATCCATCCATTCCATCCATCTATCCATTCCATCTATCATGCCATTCATCATCCATCGCTCCTTTTATCTATCCATCTATGCTATCCATCTCATCCATCATCAATCTATCCATCCATCCATCACCACATCCATCCCTCCATCCCATCCCTCCCATCCTCATTCCATCCATTCCATCCCATCCATCCATCCATCCATCCATCCATCCATCCATCCATCCATCCATCGCACTTCCATCCAATCCATCCATACCATCCGCATCCATCCATCCGATCCATCCATCCCATTCCATCCATCCATCATCCCATGCCATCTATCCATCCATCCATCCATCCATCCATTCCATCCATCCATCCCAGCCATCCATCATCACCCATCCATCTCATCCCTCCATCCATCCTCCATCGATCCAGTCCATCCATCATCCATCATCCATGCCCAATCATCCATCATCCTTTTATCCATCCATCTATCCATGCCATCATCCATCCTTTTATCCATCCATCTATCGCATCGCATCCATCCATCCATTCATCTATCAATGCCATCCACCCATCCCATCCATACATCCATGCCATCCATCCATCCATCCCAGTCCATGCCGACATCCATCCATCCATCGCATCCCATCCATCCATCCATCCATCGCATCCATCCACCATCCATCCATGCCATCCATCCATCCATCATCCATTCATCCATCCATCCATCCATCCATCCATCCATCCCTCCATCCATCCATGCATCCGTTCAATCCATCCATCCATCCATCCATCCATGCCATCCATCCATCCATCCATCCATCCCCATGCCATCCATCCAATCCATCCATCCTATCCATCGCATCCTATCCATCCATCTCCAATCCATCATCATCCATCCATGCTATCCATCCATCTATCCATCATCCATCTATCCATCCATCCATCTATCATCCATCATGCTTTTATCCATCCATCTATCATGCTCTCCATCCCATCCATTCAATCCATCCATCCCATCCATCCATCCATCCATCCCATGACCATCCATCCATCGCATACCATCCATCCATCCATCCATTCACTCCCATTCCATACCATCCATCCATCCATCCATCCATCCCATCCATCCATCCTCCCTCCATGCCATCCATCCATCCATCCATCCACCATCCTCCATCCATCATCTATCCACCATCCATCGCATTCATCCATCCACCCATCCTCCCCTTTCCGAATCATCAAGTGCCACTAATGCCATCCATCCATTGCCATCCATCTTCACCATCATTCCCATCCATCCATCATCCTTCAGTCATCATCCACCTATCCATTCATCCATTTATCCATCCATCCATCGCATCCATCTCAATCCATCTATCCATCAATCCACCAATCCATCCATCCATCCATCCACGCATCCATCCATCATCCATCCAGTGCCATCCATCCACCACTTCATCTCATCCATCCTACTATCAAATCCATCCATCCATCCATCATCCATCCAGTGCCATCCATCCACCACTTCA
>NW_014577205.1:38319-41046 GCF_000485595.1 Priapulus caudatus | reverse complement strand
TATAGACGTAATGACACATAGTAGCTGGCCAGAACGTAAGACAGGCTATATATATATTATATATAATTATATATATATATATATATATATATATATATATATTATATATATATATAGGCAGCTGAATCAACGAGCATCTAATCTATCTGATTATATAATGCTAATTACAAACCCCCATCTCCATATCCTGTGAACGCGAAAAACACGTATAACGAGATCTCGTAATTTCAATACATTAGGTCGGTGAACAATGGATATAAATGGCGTGTAATGTAATACATAATTTAAATTGCAAAAATTAAGGAAAGAATTCGCTCGTGAAAACCCCACGTTGCATGCACACACACACACAACCACATAATTCACTGCAATTTTCTTCCTAAAAAGCATATATGCTTTACGCATAGCCGCATAACACGCAGGTACAAATGTCTCCCCTATAAATATACCCTCGCCACCGCTCAACGTACCAGTTGCGCTCACGCGCGCACACACACACACACACACACACACACACACACACACACACACACACACACACACATACACACATACACGTACGCTCGCGTGGCACACACGCACGTACGCACGCACAGTCAATTCACGAACATAAACTGCATGGCCATATTTCAGCGAATGCGTTTTCTAACCTATATGCATAATGCTATATTGTTTCAGCGCCTATTCATTACGACATATTTGCTGAATAAAAACCAATTTTAATGGCGTTGCACGGAGTGTTTCATTATTTGTACTATTAAAATGTAGTCATGGAAATAATTATTCTTGTTTCATTACCGTCAATTACCAACATAATTACGGGCAGAAATTAAAATTAGTAATCTTGAAAATGAAAATAAGTCGATTTCTCGGAAAAATAATTATAACTGTTCAATTTGAAATGAATATGTTGGCGTATTCTACTCGAGAACGCATTCGTGCAGTCCAGCGCTGAGCGCGATACAAATGCGCCATAAATTACTGCAGGCCGTATAGTACGTGTTTCCAGCGCACCGCAATATAATTACTAGTTTATCCGCCGAACCGCAGATCGCGTTGCGCGGTGCTATTCACGATTAACGTCGCAGTAGCCCAGTGAGCGCGCCTCCCTCCCTGTCGGTAAACATGCCAGAGGAATGCGCAAGAAATAACAACTGCAAGCGAAAAATCGTCCGCGGTGATACTGAAGCAGTTTTACCGGAGTTGTTCCGCGCGGAGTAGTTCTGCTGGGAGGCAACGTGTTGTCACACAGTTTCATTTTAAGAAATTATATGTGTAATATATATATGTATAATGGAAAGAGAATAAGGTAATGATTTCCGACTGTAAAGCGTACACACGTGACGTAAAGCGCAATGAAAATTACTAATATCGTGTTTAATGACTGCAGTCAATTTTATGACAGATAACGTACACACAGACACATGCGCATATGCGTGCGCACACACATACACACACACACACACACACACACACACACACACACACACACACACACACACACACACACACACACACACAGTAAGAGAGAGAGAGAGAGAGAGACGCACGTACTCACGCGTGCGTTTCTTTCCATCGATCGTCATTCGATAGCGACATCGGTCTTAGTATTAGACATGATTCAAATGATGCGATTTTGCCGCAAAAACAAGCGTTAGCATGGGCATTGAATGCGTCGGGCCGTGTATTTTTGAGTTGTAGGCTAGACATATAGATAACATCTAGTCACGTGACTTTACCGACGAGATACGTCAGTCCAACATTATTACGACATTGCATGTGCCGCAGTAAGGCTTCTGATAATAAATTAAATATAGTGTGTTCGTTCATTCGTTTTTGTGGTTAATTTTAAATGTAATAAATTTACAGCTAAAATGGTCGGATACGTGAAATAAATTTAAATGATTATCAGATTATCGGTTTGAAAAAGCCCATAGAGTATTGACTATAGAAGAGACACTGAGGAATTTACAACTTAACCGAACATAGATCTGCAATATGTGATGCTTAACATGTGATAATCAATCTGCCTACCTCTATGTCAATCTATCCATCCAGCCATATATATATATATATATATATACCATCCATCCATCCATCCATCCATCCATCCATCCATCCATCCATCTATCCATCCATCCATCCATCAATCCATCTATCCATCCGTCCATTCATCCATCCATCCATTCATTCATCCATCCATCCATTAATCCATTAATCTATCCATCCATCTATCCATTCATCCATCCATACATCCATCCATCCATCCATCCATCCATCCATCCATCCATCCATCCATCCATCCATCCATCCATCCATCCATCTATCCATCCATCCATCCATCCATCCATCCACCGACTGATCCATCCACCCTTTCTCAATAATTACGTAAAAATTAACATCATGACAGAGTAGGCAGATTAATTAATTATGCGTAGAAGAAGCGATAAAATATTACGCTTACGGGATTAAAAGATAAAACTCATTAAAGTCATTTTAGCTCATCGTATCTCATCGTGTCCGTGCAGTGTGAGAGCGCTGCATACACTGCAGTGGAAGTCATGCATTCGCCTGTCATCCTCACTTTACAGGTACTTGTGACTAAACCTAATGGCGTTACGTCATTTTCCCGTGACGCTGTCCGTAAAAAACTCGCACGTTTACAGTAGGCGTTCGTGCGCGTGTGTGTGTGTGTGTGTGTGTGTGTGTGTGTGTGTGTGTGTGTGT
>NW_014577205.1:19653-36357 GCF_000485595.1 Priapulus caudatus | reverse complement strand
TAGAACCTAGAGGCTACTGTTCCTTTAAATCCTCCATAGGCTCCTATACTTAAGAATTGAACTTCAGGAGCTGAAAAATAGTATTTCGACCGTTTTCGGCCGAGTGGCAATAATAAAGCTAGGTAGCCATGTACTTCAGCTGTGCACCATGAGAGTTATGTCATATGTTGTCCAGCGTTTAAAAAAAATATCGCAAAATTACTAACTGTCACCACATTTGTGCCTGAAAAACAGTCGCGCAGTCGAATAGGGGCCATACATTGAAAGAATTCGTTTTAAATTACCAGTAACTATCCACCCATCTCCATGTGCATGTCATTGCCACACACGATAGCCAGCCTAAATAATGCAACCACAAAACATCGCGTCAGCTTTAGTGCACAAGCTGCGGGCCCTCCGATTGGTCGGCCGATGACGCGTCACATTCTCTAAAAGCTCTTGATTATATTCTACACAGTAAACAAGTTACAATAAGACATTCGAGCACATCTAAGCTCTACTCATGCAGTCATTTTTTCCGCCATATAACTGTATATGAAATTATATAAACACGAACGTATAACATAACTTGCAGCATAGCACTACTGCCGAGTAGGTACTGCTTAATCCCTCACAATCGACGGAAACCATAAGTTATTACGCGTACGCACGCACGCACACACACGTAAAGATTTATATTTAAGTGTATACCTACCTTCTTTTAAATGCGGGCACGTGTTCGCTGTCGCGCACAGAAAGAGAGAAAGTGCGTGCAGAAAAGGAGAGAAAGCACGCGCTAGGAAGAGAGGTAGAGATCGCGTAAGAAAGAAAAGAGAGAGTGCACAAGAACGCAGAGAGGGAGAGCACACACGGGAAATGAGAGAGGGAGAGTGCGCGCAGGAAAGGAGAGAGAGTGCACACAAGAAAGGAGAGAGACGGCGCAAAAAAGGAGAAAAGAGAGAGAGAGAGCACGCGCAGGAAAGGAGAGAGACTGCGCACAAGAAAGGAGAGAGAGCGCGCGCACGAGAAAGGAGAAAGAGCGCGCGCATGAGAAAGGAGAAAGAGAGAGAGCGCGTGCACGAGAAAGGAGAGAGAGCGCGCGCATGAGAAAGTAGAGAGAGAGAGTGTGCACGAGAAAGGAGAAAGAGAGAGAGCGCGCGCGCAGGAAAGGAGAGAGAGCGCGCGCGCAAGAAAGGAGAGAGAGGGAGAGCACGCACAGGAAAGGAGAGATAGCGTGCGCGCGAGAAAGGAGAGAGAGCGCGCTCGCAAGAAAGGAGAGAGAGCGCGCGCAAGAAAAGAGAGAGAGCGCGCACAAGAAAGGAGAAACAGAGATCGTGCGCACAAGAAAGGAGAAACAGAGATCGCGCGCAAGAAAGGAGAGATAGAGCGCGTGCAAGAAAGGAGAGAGAGTGTGCACAGGAAAGGAGAGAGAGCGCGCGCGCAAAAATGAGCGAGAGAGAGAGAGCACGCGTAGGAAAGGAGAGAGAGTGCGTGCGCGCAAGAAAGGAGAGAGAGAGAGAGAGAGAGAGCGCGCGCAAGAAAGGAGAGAGAGAGTGCGTGCAAGAAAGGAGAGAGAGTGTGCAAAGGAAAGGAGAGAGAGCGCGCGCGTTATATAGGAGAAAGGTTCTTAGGTTGCACAATAAATAATAAGAATAATCCGACGTTTTACACAAGCGCTTTCATCTTTATAGAATCTTCAAGTCTATATGTATATATAGCACGCTATTATCTATGGCACGGAAAAGTTGTGGATATCTCGATGAGTTACGCTGTTTCGTTTTAGACTTCGCTCTAATCCCTACATTTACCATATATCGCAGCATGGCTTATAGTGCGTGTGTATATATATATGTGTGGGTGTGTGAATGTGTGCGCGGTTGCGTGCGTTTGTTTGTACGAGTGTGAGTATGTGGCTATGTGCGCGAGTACGTTCCTACGTGTATGTGCGCGTGTGCGTATGCGTCTGTGTGGGTGTGTGGAGGGGGTGTACGTGTTAGTGCGTGTGTGTTTGTGTGTGTGTGTGTGCGAGTACGTTCCTACGTGTATGTGCGCGTGTGCGTATGCGTCTGTGTGGGTGTGTGGAGGGGGTGTAGGTGTTTAACACGTGGAGACGTTAGACCATCTCCTCAGTTTTTCAAATGTGTTTCACCACACAGATGTTCTTGTGTTTCAGGTTCTTCGGGCGTGTGTCAGGGGAGGAAGTGTGGGCCCAAGCCTCCGTGAGAGAGGCGGTCTTTGAGAGCCTGTGTGACCTCACGAAGCATGCAGCTGGCATGCGGTGGCTGCGCTACAACCCAACGTGTGAGTGTCTTAGTGTAGTAGCTTACCCGCGAGGACAACCCCTTCCCAAGTCGTAGGCAGTATTCTGCCTTCTCCATGCATTTCAAACTAGGGAGTGCAGGAGTGGCAGGGTATGTCACTCGAAGCATAATCGTGAATGTGCGCAAGAAAGGAGAAAGAGAGCGCGCAAGACAGGAGAGAGAGCACGCGCAAGAAAAGGGAGAGAGAGAAAAGGAGAGTTATAACGCAAGAAAAGAGCGAGAGTGCCCAAGAAAGGAGAAAGAGAGAGAGAGAGAGAGAGAGAGAGAGAGAGAGAGAGGGAGAGACAGAGGGAGAGCGGGATGCAGAGAGATAGAAAGAAAGAGAGAGAATCACGTTCGCACTAAAGCTATAGACGTTCGTCTATGAACATAGGATCGACTGGATATACAGCTGCACATGTCATATAATATTGATATAATTCACTAATTGTAAAAAATTACAATCCAGGCGTGATTAATCGTAATTAATTGCTGTGAAAAGCAATAATACTTCACATGTTCACCGCGTGTTGGCAGCATCGTCCAGTCATGTAGTTAGACTGGTACTCGCTCCCACCTCGATTACTCGATTCTCGTAACCCTAACCCCAACCCTAACCCTAACCCTAACCCTAAGCCGAAAGGTGGGACCGGGTACCAGTCTATCATGTAATCAGTTGTAATGCCGGCGTTTGCCGCGTGGTGGCAGCATCGTCCAGTCATGTAATGTGAGGGACCACGATCGTAAAGCCTAAGAGTTAGTAAGTTGGTATTGAGATTGTATTTCTAATTGTATAAGGAATATTCTCTCACTATTTTGACCGAATTGTACGTACAAGTGATTAATACATGTACTATAATTTAATACAGTATAAATTATAGAGTGGCGGTAGTGGCAGCAGGCAACATAAACTGAGAAAGACGTGATATCTATGATTTGGACCGCCATGATCTTGTAAAAAAACGTGAGATCGCCCTTTTCTAAGATAAATCGGTGCGGTTACCTATACATACAATTACAAGTTAGTAAATTATGTGTGAAATAAGCTCTGTAAGATTCTGAATTAAAGCAGCGTTAATATAAGGCATATACACGGCTAACTTGCTAACGTTCGAAAAGCGAAAATCGTCAAAATGTACATGTATTGGAATTATGACACTCCTCACGTTATTACACAGGGTATAATGATTATGTTGTACACAGTCATATGCAGATGTATGACCGTGTCTTGGAGCTAAATAATCTACACACGTTCTTCTAAAATTCAAACTGTCAGTGTATTTCTGCGATTCGCCACTAGAGTGCGCCGACGACGAGAATGGTCGGTGAGAACAACCAGGGCCTCAGGAAGTTGAGAGAGCTGCTGGGATTTCTCCTCGATGGAAACTTTCCGAGGGATGACACGAGTTTGGACAGTCTGCTAACTGCGCTGTCCGCGTACGGAGGTATAGCAACGGTTCGATTCAATTCAATTCAATTCAGTTCACTTTAATTCATGTTTGGTTACACTTAGCTCTAGTACTATAGCCCGCGTTCGATTAACTGCCGCAGGCCGTTGCCTGCGGCAGTTAATCGAACGCGGGCTATAGTACTAGAGCTAGGTTACACTATGAACATATTTATACTCTTCTATGAGCATGCGTGCATTCATGCACAAACCCTGTATGGTTAGGAAGTTGGGGTTAGTCTTTGATAGCTATGTTAAGCCAACCTCTTATAATTACTACTACTACGTACTCAATCCTATATCGTAGTCATCTATCCAGGGAACTGCTTTCAGTACATGACCACGTATCGAGCGCTGTGATTGGCTGTCAGGTTGTTCATCGACTCGCTCGTTTGTGCTGTAGGTGTGCATCTCGCCGGCGACGATGGCATCACGCAGTTCCTGGCATCCGTCCAACAAAACACGGCCGTTAGACCGGCGCTGGCGTCGTTTGCTGTGCGGCTAGTGGGGGTCATCTGCAGGACGGAAGAGGCATTTCTGCTGATGAGAGGCAGACTATCAGGGTAGGCAGGAAACTCCGGGTCGTGGTGCTTATTGAAGTAAATTATTTCCGGTGTGGTAAATATTTTTCTCCTGACCTTTACGACAGATCTTCTACTCTTAGGTAGTAGTGGCACAGAATGCACGAGTCACACCCTATCAGGGTGCGAAATTAACGGGAGTCCGGAGTCGAATACTCCCTGATTTACTGTTGGATTCCCTGATTTGACATATGCAGGAGTCCGTGTGACTCGCTGGAAATTCTGCCATACTATCTAGTTCGTTCCGGAGCACGGCCTCGTGGAATTACCGTACTTTTTCAGTTAATGTCCAAAGAAAATTTGGCAGGCCTGCAACTGCATGAATCTTAAAAATAAGCACATGCGTTATTGTTTTAATATCTTTAATTTTGAACCTCAGACTGTGGACTCCCTCATTTTGCTGCGGACTCTCTCTTTTTGAGGGCAGGGAGTCCGTTGTGTTCAAAAGTTAATTTCTACCCCTGCCCTATGGTCACACCCCACCACTAATTATCTTCTTAAACCATTCATGTGTCAACCCTTCCATTGCAGCAGTAAGCCACGATTTGACAGCATTTGAGCTAGAACGCGATCGCAGGACATTGTCACGTTTCGATATTTTGTTTTTAAATGTTGCCTAAATAAAACGCACAAAATGTTTAACACGTGGAGACGTTAGACCATCTCCTCAGTTTGTGTGTGTGGGTGGGTGTGTGTGTGTGTGTGTGTGTGTGTAATGTATGTGTGTGTGTGCGTGCGTAGCGTGCGTGCGTGCGTGCGTGCGTGGCGTGCGTGCGTGCGTGCGTGGCGTGCGCGTGGTGCGTGCGTGCGTGCGTGGTGTGTCGTGTGGTGTGTGTTGTGTGTGGGTTGTTGGGTGGTGGGTGTCTGTGTGTGTGGGTGGGCGATGTGTGTGTGGGTGTGTGTTGTGGGTGGCGGTGTGTGGGTGCTGTGTTGTGTGTGGGTGTGTGGGTGGTCAGGATGTGTGTGTGGTGGGCGGGTGTGTGGAGGGGGTGTAGGGTGCTTTAACACGTGGAACGTTTAAGAACCATAACCTCCCTCAGTTTTTCAAATTTGTTCTCACGCACACAGAATGTTCTTGTGTTTCAGGTTCTTGCGGCGTGTGTGAAGGGGAGGAAAGATGTGGGCCCAAAGCCTCCGTGAGAGAGAGGCGGTCTTTGAGAGCCTTGTGTGACCTCACGAAGCATGCAGCTGGCATGCGGTGGCTGCGCTACAACCCAACGTGTGAGTGTCTGTAGTAGCTTACCCACGAGGACAGCCCCTTCCCAAGTCGTAGGCAGTATTCTGCCTTCTCCATGCATTTCAAACTAGGGAGTGCAGGAGTGGCAGGGTATGTCACTCGAAGCATAATCGTCAATGTGACATATCTGATCAAGAGCTAGTGATAGCTCTCAGGTGTTATTATCAGGTGTTATTATCAGGTGTTACTATCAGGTGTTATTATCAGGTGTTATTATCAGGTGTTATTATTATCACAAGCTATTATCATTAGTTATCAGTAGCTGTTTATCGGACCCATGACTGCGGCGTGGCGGCGGCGGCGGCGGCGGCCGGATGCTCACAGTGACACGACATACGCGCGAATATTTCAGCTAAGCTCGTGAAGCTAGCTTTCCTCGCTCTCAGCGACAGCAGCATCTTCGTCTGCGGCTCCGCCCAGCACTTCCTCGGCCGTTACCTAGGCGACGCGCACAGCATCCAGGAGGCGGAGGAACTGCCGCCAGGTGGCGCCGCTGCGTTGAGCGACCCGGGGTTCTGCATCCGCCAGCTTGTCGGAGTCGCGTTCGGCGATGCGGCGGTTGCCGCGGCGACGCATCGGCAGTACGACGGCTGCGAGCGGACGTGGAGATCTGAGCGCGCCCGCACCAACGCGATGCAGCTGCTGGTGCTGCTGAGTGAGACGGGTGCCGTCTCCAACCTTGTTGCCCTGCGATGTGGCGACGCGGAGGCGCTGGCGACGCTCTACGACGCGGGAGACGCACGCGTCTGTGAGGCGTCGACGGGTCTCGCGGTCGCCATGGCGACGGACGTGGCGGAGCTGCGGGAGTTAGCGCGAGGGTTACTGAGACGACGCGGGTTTACGCGGGCAGCACTGATGCTGGCTGCAGCCACGATGAGACGGTTCAGGTGAGTGCCTCCTGAGACATCTGTCTCTGCTGCAGGGAAAAAAATAAAATTTATTTTTCGGGGGCTACTTTTCAAGCTCGCGTGCATGAAAATAGCACTCTAAAATTTGGTTTGCATTGAACTCTATGCAAATTTCCGGGGGCTCTTTTTGGCATTTCCGGGGCTCTTTTTGGCATTTCGGGGGCTAAATCGCCCCGAGCCCCCGTGAATCTTTTTCACTGCTCTGCTGTCTCAATATGTTGTAGTTACCAATATAGGTACCAGAGTAAGGAGCAGTGTGGCAGGTAGAAACAGGCAGTATACACTGCAGAGTATTACGGTATACTTGTATACAGTGTGTTTACTCTCATAATAAGGTGTGATATGTTATCGATGATGACGTTGCAGGCATGGCAACACGCCAGATTGGCAGGAGTTTCTCGACATCATGCTGGAACCCGTGTCTGTGATGCTGAGGCAGCGCTCCTCCTCCGACGGTCGCCACGGCAACGACAATGCGGACGCCCTGCTCCACAGTCTCGCTGCCGTGAAATCCCTCGTAGCAGACAACAGCTGTCCACAGGTCTGTGTTCCATCGTTCGATCGTTTGATCACGATGTTCCATCGCCATGTTCCATCGTTCGATTGTTCGATCACGGTGTTCGTTCGCCGAGTTCCATCGTTCGATCGTTCGACACGGTGTTCAATCGCCGTGTTCGATCGTTAGATCATGGTGTTCGATCGCCGTGTTCCATCGTTAGATCATGGTGTTCGATCGCCGTGTTCCATCGTTAGATCATGGTGTTCGATCGTTCGATTGTTCGATCACCGTGTTCCATCGTTCGATCGCCGTGTTCGATCATTTGATCACCGTGTTCGATCGTTCGATCACCGTGTTCGATCGTTCGATCACCGTGTTCCATCGTTCCATCGTTCAATCGCTGTGTTTGCTGTTTAATCACTGTTCGATCGTTCAATCACCGTGTTCGATCGTTCGATCGCCGTGTTTGACGTTATCTACGTTTCGTCTCGTCGATCACAGGCCACACACCGTGTCATCCGCCGGCCAATGATGGACATGCTGAAGCGCACTCTGGTGGCAGACGCGAGCGGCCGTTCGCATGCACCCCCTGGTGACAGAGTGACATCCGCGGCACTCGGGGTGGTAGAAGCGACGTTGGATGGCTCAGGTGAGAGCGTTGCTGCTGTTGCTTGCTAACCGATCGCTCGGTGATCAACCCTAATGTTCTTAGTCATCACACCTAGAAGCGTAATCCACCCGTGTGGATGAGAGGGCCTGCACCAGGTGTGTGGCATGCTGATTGGTGTCTACATAATACACGTATGTATGAGTAATAACGTGTCACGTTGCATCCTTAGTTACCGTGGCGATGGACAACGACGAGGCGGAGGAGCTGATTGTGATGCTGTGTGGCGCCGCCGACAACCCGCAGCTGTCCTGCCCCCTGGTGGTGCAAGTCGTGCGCATTCTCGGGCTGGCGTTGCTGGCTGTTGCGACAGAGCCAGCCATCGCCGCGGAGTTAGAGGTGCTGCATGTGATTGTTAGTTCTCTCTCCCTGCTGTGTGGTTTACACGCCCCACGCAGCCTGAGCCGTGAAGCGCGAATGTATAGCAGGATAGAGCGCTTACGTGAATTAAAATTTCCGGCAGCTGTAGTAACATTTACCGAGGCCAGGAGATGTGTGACTAACTGGATGAGCTCGTACCTTGTATCTCGTACCTAGTACCTTGTTTCCATATTGGAATTTCCGAAAATAATAGTATGTGTAAGACACATCGTCAGGCAGTTTAACAATAGTTGCATCATAAGACTCTCTAGTCAGTCACATTTTTTATTTTCAAAATTGCTTCAGCTACAGAAATTACTAGAATCATTGGACGAAGTCACAATCAGCTCTGGTCTGATTGACTCGCGTTATGTCTCCGTAACACGCGGCGATGTGTGACTCACCGCTTTCTCGCGTGGCTGTAGGTGGCGCTGATGGCAGCGGGCGACGTGCTGAACAAGCGTAGTCTGGACGTGCGTTGGGAGGTTCGTGATTCGTGTCTCGCATGTCTGTGTCGGCTCGCCGGCTGCTCCCCGCTCTCTGATTGGCTGGTGCGAGGGCGTCTGCACGGCGTCTGCTACAGAGCGACGAATGACGCGGAGAGCTACGTCCGCGCGACCGCGATCGAGGCGACGGGCGCGCTGTTCAACGACGACGCACACAGCGGCGCCCTCTGGCGGGACTGCCACTGCGACCTGGTGAGTAGAGTTGTTGTTTTTTGGGAGGACGTTCGTTTGTTTTAGATTAGCGTCCGGATGGAGGCAGGGTGTGAGTGGGGTGAATGATTATTCAACTCTCTAGCTAATGCTTTCCACTTCTGAAGCTTCACATGTACATGTACACCTGCTGCCTATACAGAAATTATTACCTCCGCCAAGGGGTTGGCAGGAGGTTATGTTTTCACCCGGCGATGTTGTTTGTTCGGCGTTTGTGTTGTTTGGTTTGGTGTGGGTTTTGTTTGTGTTTACAGCCTTAACTGAAAAAAGTTATGTGACGGATTGTCATAAAATTTTTCAGGATATGGTTCAGAATGGAGGTAACTTAGATATTTGATTACATTTTTGGTGCGTGATCCGGATCAATTTGTGCTGCTACTACTGTACTATGTTACTTATTGGTGCTTTGCTACTACTGCTACTACTGCTACTGCTGCTGCTGCTATATCTGCTTGCTACTGCTGCTTGCTATGTGCTACTACATTGCTGCCTGTTGCCTACTACTTCTCGCTGCCTGTTGCTGCTGCCACTGCTGCCTACTACTACTGCTGCTGCTGCTGCTACTGCTGTCTTACTGCTGCTACTGCTGCTACTGCTGCCTGCCTGCTGTGCTTTGCTTGTTGCTGCTACTGCTGCTATTACTTTTGCTGCACTGCTACTGATTTACTGTGCTACTTACTACTGTTTACTGCTGCTGCCTTGTCTTACTTGCTGCTACTGCTGCTTACTGCTAGCTTACTGCTGCTACTGCTGCTTGCGCTGCTGCTGTGCTGCCTGCTACTTGCTGCCTTATCTTACTGCTGCTTGCTACTTGATACTTGCTAGCTACTACTGCTGTGCTGCGTGCTTTGCTACTGCCTGCTACTGCTTGCTACTGCTGACTGCTGCTTTGCTGCTGCTCTGCTTGCTGCTGCTACCTGCTGCTAATTACTGCTGCGTTGCTACTGATACTGTGCTACTACTTACCGCTTTGCCTTGCCTGCTTGGCCCTACTGCTGCTACTGCCTGCTACTGCTGCTTCTGCTGTCTGGCTGCTGATGCTGTTGCTACTGCTGCTGATTACTGCCCTGCTTGCTACTGATACTGCCTGCTACTACTGGCTGCTGCTGCTGCAATTTATTTGCTTGCTATTGGCTGTTACTACTAACTGCCTGCTATTATTTGCCATTGCTGCTACTTGCTGACCTATTTACTGCTTAACTGCTGCTGCTGCTCGCTACTGCTGCTGCTTACTGCTTGCTTGCCTTACTGTCACATGTCCCTATCTTCACTCTTCCCGTGTTTTGCTGCCAGGATCGGATGGGATTTGAGCAGTGGCGAGAAGCGTGATTCACGTGACTACGGAGGCTTTTCCTCCGTCGCTCCACTGCCATAGGTTTGCTGCTGCAGCTCTTACCCCGCCACTTGCCGCCGCCCGCCCTGAACACAAGGTGGCGCACGCTCGCCCTCTTCCGACGACACGTATTGCGATGACGACGACTCGCGCAGCTGGTCGAGCGAAACAAACCGCGCGGGAGTAGGAGGAGTGATGGGCGAGTAGAGGAGGCGATGAGGAGCGAGGGAGTGATGGGAGGAAGAAGTCGAGTGAGGAGGAGGAGGAGGAAGGAGGAGGAAAACAACAGTGAAGCTGGAGAGGATTTGCGTGAAGGAAGGATGAGGGAAGGAATGTGATGACAGAGAGGAAGGAGATTGGGAGAGGGAGTCAGAAACAGTGAAGATGTAGGGAGGATTATTACTGCAGCGTCAAGGGTTGCGTCGTGATTGAGGCATGAGGGGAAGATTACTGCAGTGAGCTGGGTGAGTGAGGATGAGGGAAGGAAGGTGATGACAGTAGAGAGGAGATTTGGAGAGGGAGCAGAAACAAGGACAGATGTCGGAAGATTGCTTTGCATGGGAAGGCTGCGGTGAGTGAGGATGTCGGGAAGATTGCTGCAGGTGAGACTGCGGTGAGTGAGGATGTCGGGAAGATTGCTGCAGGTGAGGCTGCGGTGAGTGAGGATGAGGATGCTGGAAAAGCAGTCGACAACGGAGAGGAGGAGATGAAAGAAGGAGACAGGAGCAAGGAGGATGCAGGGGAGGGAGACAACGATGGGGAGGGCACCGTCCTGGACCGTCTCTGTTCCATCATGCAGGCAGCGACCCGCGACCTTGACTGGGAGGTCAAGCTCACCGCACTCACCTTCTGGCGCGAGCTCGTTACCGACACCTTCACGCCACCAGGGGGCGCCGACGACGGCCGCACATCGCCGACGCTCACCCCAGAGGGCGCCGCAGGAGCCTTCAGCGTCCTGGTCGCTGCTGGCTGCGTTCGCTCGCTGCTGGAGGCGACGACCGACTATGACGACTCCGTCCAGCAGAGGGCGCTAGCCGACCTGCGCGCTCTCGGCGCACTCCTCGCTGGCAGGTCCGTCGCCACGGCGACGCCCAACTCTCCCCGCCTCCCGGTTGCCGGGGGCGACGAGGACGCGGGGCTGCTGAGGCTCGTGATGGAGGCGGAGGGACGGCGAGGAGCGGGGAGCGAGACACGGCGAGACGGTGCTGTGCGGTGCTCGA
Source organism: Priapulus caudatus (assembly GCF_000485595.1). NCBI lineage: Eukaryota > Metazoa > Priapulida > Priapulimorpha > Priapulimorphida > Priapulidae > Priapulus > Priapulus caudatus. Next base: position 25,110 of record NW_014577205.1, on the reverse strand, counting down.
GACAATACTGGACGACCTCATACAGGAGATGTGTGCCTCGCGAGACGATGAGACGCGGAGATAATGGTCACCGACTGTCTACTTGTGTAGTACTCGAGTAGTGTAGTCAGTGAGACGTGCTACTGAGTGGTGCGTGAGAGTGAGTAAGTGCGAGACTGTCCTACTGAGATGGAGAGTGAGGTCAGTGTAGACTGCTTACGATGGTGGAGAGGTGATGTCTAGTGAGATGCTACTGAGATGGAGGAGTGAGTGCAGGTGAGATTGCTACTGAGTATTTGTGATCGACGTGAGTCAGTGAGACTGCTTACTGAGTTGTTGTGGAGATGAGTCAAGTTGAGTTACTGCTACTGAGGGTGGGAGTTGAGTCAGTGAGACTGTACTGAGGTGGGATGATGTGAGTCAGTGAGACTAGCTACTGAGGTGAAATGTGAGTTCAAGTGTAGATTGCTACTGAGATGTCGAGATGTGAAGTACAGTGATGACTGCTACTGAGGGTGATGAGAATGAGTCGCAGTGATGAACTGTACTGACGGTGGAGAGTGAGTCAGTGGTTAGACTGCTACTGAGGTTGGGAGCAGTGAGTCAGTGAGGACTGCTACTGAGGTGTAAAGTGAGTCAGTGAGATTTGTACTGGAGGTGGAGGTGAGTTCAGTGAGAACTGCTTACTGATGGTGAGAGTGAGTCATGTGATGACTGCTACTGAGGTGAGAGTTGAGTCAGTGGGACCTGTCTACTGAGTCGTGGAGAAATTGAGTCAGTGACGACTGCTACTGAGGTGGAGAGTGAGTGTGAAGTATTGCGCTGATCTGCAGATGGAGAGTGGATGTTTCAGCTGAGACTGCTTACTTGATGGTGCTGAGAGTGATTGTCAGTGAGACTGCATACTTTGAGTGTGGTGGGGTAGCAGTGGTCATCTGGGCGTCATCTGAGGTTGGAGAGTGAGTCAGCTGAGACTGCTACTTGAGGCTGTGAGAGTGGTCCACTGGTACTGCTACTGGAGGTGGATAGAGTGAAGTCAGTGTAGCTGCTACTGAGGTGGAGCAGTGAGTGTCAGTGAGACTGTACTCTGAGATTGGGAGTGAGCCAGTCAGTTGAGATTGCTCTGGATGGGAGTCAGTGAGTTCAGTGATGTTACTGCTTACTGAGGCTGTGAGAATGAGTGGTGGTAGTCGCTAGGTGAGACTGCTACTGGGTGGAGGAGTGAGTCAGTGTGGCTGCCTACTGAGGTGGTGAGAGTGGACGTCAGTGAGTACTGCTTATGAGTGTGAAAGGTGAGTGCAGGTGAGATTGCTACTGAAGTATGGATGAGTGAGTCATCTGGAGGATTGCTACTGAGGTGTAGATATGCAGTCAGTGAGACATGCTACTGAGGTGGATCGAGTGAGTCAGTGGAGACTGCTACTGAGAGATGGAGAGTGAGTTCAGTGTAGACTGATACTTTGAGGTGAAAGTTGATCAGTTGAGGAATTCGCTTACTGAGTGTGGGAGGATCGAGTCAGTGAGACTGCTACTTGAGGTGAGGAGTGAGTCAGTGAGACTCAGCTACTGAGGTGAGGAGTGAGTCTCAGTGGACTGCCTACTTGACGAGGTGGATTGAATTTAGTTCAGTGATGACTGTTTACTGAGGTGGAGAGTGAGTTCAAATGTGAGATTTGCACTGAGAATGGAGAGTGAGTCAAGTGAGAAATTGCTACTGATAGGTGGCGAGGCACGTGAGTCAGTGAAGGAACTGCTACTGAGTGTGAGAGTGAGTCACTGAGGCTGCTACTGTAGGTGGAGAGTGAGGTCAGTGAGACTGTACTGAGGGGTTGTGAGAGTTGAGTTCAGTGAGACTGTACTGAGGTGGAGAGTGAATGTCCAGTGAGAGCTAGATATAGAGATAGAGAGAGATAGAGTCAGTGAGACTTGCTCTGCAGGTGCGAGAGTGAGTCAGTGAGACCTGCTACTGGAGGTTGGAGAGTGACGTCAGTGAGATGCTCTGATGGTGTCGGTGAGAGTGAGTCAGTGAGACTGCTACTGAGGTGGAGAGTGAGTCAGTGAGACTGCTACTGAGGTGGAGAGTGAGTCAGTGAGACTGCTACTGAGGTGGACATTGGAACCTGTTGCCAGAAACATCGTGAATACTTGTGTCTATCGTAAATCTAAAATGTCATAATTTGTGCATGACACTTTACTATAAACGATCTGACATTTTAGACGTATTTATAGACATAAAAACTGACTAATGTGTGTGAAAACAGGTCTCAGGTTACTAGCTGGTACTGAGGGAGGTGGACTGTGGTAATTAACTGTGATTTAAGAGAGTCTGACACTAATTGTGTTGATTACACCGATGTCAGACTGCTGTGGAGATGCAGACCATGTTTAATTACTGTGATTAAAAACAGTCAGACACTAGTCATGGCAAGAACTAATAGAAAGTAGGAAAATGAAAAAGGTAAACGTATTCACTGAGTGTATAAGATATCAGACTGCTAAATTAAGGGGGATGTCTTACGCTAGTAAAGGATTGCTACAGGAGAGACAGTTGATATACTGGTCATTGGTTTTGTATCAAGGAAGGAATCGTTGCTGATTGTAATAACAACGTAGCGATCTGCTGATGCTACATCCCCACAGCTAGAAATTCTAGGATAAGAATTGCGAATCTGAATGATTGTATTTGATATGATCTCACTGTTAATCTGTGCCAAAGGGTATAATTAGTATTAAGCAAAGTGCAGCCAGTTTGCCTGATTTGCTGAAATTATTATAGCAATAATGTACTGAATTCTGAAACTTTCTGCTATTAAATAAAGCCTTGAGTTTTTATGAAATGAGACTGTTTTTCCGTGAAACAAAGTTTGTAATGAGGCAGATGTAGCGTGCCGTGGTCGGTGTATTTAATTACACCTGACGTGCGGCGTGTCATAATCAAATGTGCGAATGCAAAAACACGGGACAGGTGTTTGAATAGTCGAATAAAACCATTTTATTTTTCTCTGTATTTATAGAGCACATGTAGTTTGCTGTATTCATCATGAGGGGATAAATACAGTTCATTGTGATTACGCTATGCTGACGTCATGCATCGGGGTCATGACCCGAGTCGCGATGCTCCCACTAACACATGAGTCTGCTGCGTTAAATATCTAACTCTTTCCCCACGGCGCAACAATTCCGTGAGACGCTCGCTCACCAGCCACAGAATGCAGCGGCCGGAGCGTTAGCTTCTAAATCACACGAGTAATGTCCGCGGGCAGCATTAGTATTGTATTAGTTAGCAGCTTTCTGCTTGTGTTACACGGTACATGTTGAGTGACAGGGAGCGTGCGTGACGTCACGCACTGGTCAGGGAGGGAGGGAGGGTGGGCGTGTCCACATCACGCTACCCTCGCTCGACTACACCCTGCCACGCCCCGCCACGCCCCTCCCCGCGACCCATCCGCCACAATCAGCGACTGCAGTGACGGCGCGTGTGTATGCGACGACGTAGTGTCACGGGGAGTCATTGCCTCATCACTACATGCTTAACACTGCCTCCCACTCGTTGACCCTACGACCTTGCCCCCCCCCTGAGCTACGTTAGGGGTTACAGTTATAGTGAGCCCAGCACGCAGCCAGACTCTCCTATCTACACAGGTTCTACGTTAGCAAGCACTGTCTCTAATCGCACTCTCGGGACCCCTCAAACTATCGGCAAAATAAATAAACGATATTTATACATCGGTGTATTCTGTATCATACATTCCCGCACAAAATTCTCGAATTCAGATTCGCAAAATTCCTTTCTCGAAGCGTGACGACCGTTACCCCGCCTCCGCTCGATCGCACCCTCCCTCCCGCACCCATACAGCTTCACGCTCCACTATATGTTAGCAGGAAACTGCTGCAGCATAAGCCGTGGTGGAGGCGGAAACCTAGCCGCTTAATTACCGCCATGAAAACCGCCTCAATAAGTTAAAACGTCATCAATAATAACTCTAACACGGTACAGCTCTAATAATAAACGAAAAGGAGGAGGGGTGGTGGAGGAGGAGGAGGGGTGGTGGAGGAGGAGGAGGGGTGGAGGAGCAGAAGGAGGGGTGTTGGAGGAGGAGGAGGTGTTGGAGGAGGCGGTCGGGTTGTGACTAGCACTGCCGACGACGTTAACATATTTACAGTGAGATTCGTAACGCACACAAACAACTGTACATACATACAATACATATATACGGGATCGAGGGGGAAGCTTAATGAACGCTGCGATAGAACTACCACTTAATTAAGACGTTGTAAAGTAATTAATAATAGTAAAAATCATGATTGGTGGAACCCTCGTCACCGGATCGCCACGACGAATCATAAACTCCGTTGCCGATTCAGTCGTCCTCGCGACCAGCGAAGTATTGCCGATTAAATGCTCAGTTGTTTAACCGACCAGGACCCACTGCAATCGTCCGACTACTCTGACGCGTAAGAACATGTTTCATGCGCTAGCGCCCGGCCGCCTCCCTTCACGCGATGTGTGGGCTGTGCCATGGTGGAGGGTGGCAGCAGTATGTAGGAGAGTGGGAACAGAAGAGGTCGTGGTGATGTATAGATGGGGCAAGAGAAAAGGACAAAGGAGAAAAAGGGAGCAAAAGATGAAGAGAGACAAGAGAAGACAGGGAGAGAGAGCCCACACCAGAACGTGCGCTGAATGAGGGACATATCTACATCGTTGCCATCTTGGCGAGCCGTGGTTATAAGCTTAGTCCAGTAGCACTTGTGTGTTGTTGGCATGTGAAGGTTGGTAGTAATGCACTTACGGAACCACCTACATACCTGCCACCATCTGGTAAAGAAACCAGGGTAGCCCTATCCCATCAGGTGGCATCACCGTCTTATTTTTTACACATCTGTCCCACCAGGTGGCATTACCCTCTCATTTGGTGGCGTCACCATTAGATTTTGTGACGGGACTATCTCATCAGATTAATGTTTCATCAGGTGGTGTCATAGTACCACTAGATGGAGACACTGTCGCCTCCTACTTTTCCTCGTGCTCTGAATACGGACTCTTCTCTCGCAGCGGCTGGTTGAGAAGTCTGCCGCTAGATGGCGTTGTCGGGCTGTTGCGTGAGTTCTTCGGCGTTGTGTGCGGGCTCATGAACACGTCTGCGTCGCCGCCGTCGCCGTTGGTTACGTCGTGCGCCGGAGGCGAGGACCCGCCCGAGCGGCTGCTGTGACGCCGCACCGCGTCACACGGCTCCTGGTGGAGGCGCCACTGTAGCTGCTCGTTCTCCATTGACAGCCTCTTGTTTGCTTGCGACTCCTTGTTGAAGTGCGTGCGAAGCTTGATCTGGTCGTGTGTCAGTTGCCTGCAAACACACAGCGGCTTATTGTCAGTTAATTATATCAATTATGTGTAATTAATGAGTCCAGGTTAATAAATTAGCGATTAGATCATTAGCCTAATAAAAACGAACATATCAAATATGTATATATATATATATA
>NW_014577205.1:13183-19629 GCF_000485595.1 Priapulus caudatus | reverse complement strand
GGGAGACGTTTGAGAGAAATGTCACCTCGACATCGACAAGAAATCAAATATTGACCACTTTTTGTTTTTAGAATCAACTTTAAATTAATTTGTTGTCTTCTTATGTTAATCATGTTAATTATGTTCATTATAATATCTTCAATAAATTATTAAATACATAATAAATAGCTATGCGTACGTCATGTGTTCATCGTGGAGCAAACGCGCAAAGCATTATGGGTAAAATGTATTGACAGCAGAAATCAAAGAATCAAGAAATCAGGCAGATAGGGTCTATGTCTCCCTGGGTACTGCCGGAATGTACCCTGGGTATACCGGACCGTACTACCCTGGTAACTATCTAATATGCCGGACCGTACCTCGCCCCCTCGACCGACTGTTGACAGGAAGCGTACCGCTTTACGGCAATAGTCTAGGCTTGTTTTCGGTACATGTGGTGCATTTCCCGGGCGACCGATTGTTATTATTTACGTTACATCTGCAGCATAGAGTAAATTTAGTACAACTCTGCTTATAATTTTATTGGTGGCGACTTTGTTTCAGTGGCGGTTGTATGTTCCACAACATTTGCCGCCATCTTTCAAAAATCTCGCATGCGCAGTGTACGCGTGCGCAAAAGTGTCGTAAACATTACGAAAGGAAAACGCATTCCCGATCATCGCGATATTTGCAAAAGGATTGCGCTCATCAGTGTATATAGGTTGAATATTCTTCTTGGTTTCACAGTTTCATACTCCAATCCAACTTTACAAAGATATAAAGATTGGCGGTCTGTATGTAGGCCTATATTTCAAATGTTGCGACATCAGTAGTGGACGGAAAAGGGACAGTCAGGGTACGGTGGGGAGTAAGCGAGGTACGGTCCGGCATATCAGATAGTTACCAGGGTACGTTCCGGTATACCGGACCGTACCCAGGATACGTTCTGGCATTACCCTGGGGGACATAGACCCTATCAGCAGAAATCAGACAGGCATAATTATGAATCCAGCTAATCCATCAAATATACACAGTATCAGTGTTTAGAAAAACGTACAAGAAGGTAAGTGACTATGTCTACTATTGTTATTATAATATTGTATTTGTCGTGAAACCAGAGTAAACAACAATATTTTCCTATTACCTATACCTATAATAATATATGCATTTCACGATTCAGTTCCATCACATGTATTTAGCGACATGTGCTCTCAACAACCACCTGTAATTTCCCCTAGTTTGTTTGCTCTATATGACTGCATTCACTGATCACACTACGACACGACCTGCTAAGTATTGCATGTAATGTAGAATTAACACATGGTCCGACCATCAATTTTCGAACCCGAGTTGATGGTCAGTTGACGTCAACGGTTGATGTCAAACGGTTTTTTAACCGTTTTTACTGACGTCCCACTGATATTTTTTGCCCACTGGGAGAGCCTTGGCTGGTTGTTTAAATAGCTCGACACGCCACAGTACACAGCACACTGGTAGAGATCTGTGATTGATTCCACAGTACACAGCACACTGGTAGAGATCTGTGATTGATTGATGTGCTCTCGCTCACTTACCTCTCGTTCTCCTTTGTGATGCACACGAGAGCCTTGAGGTCTTCGTTGCGCTGTTCCAGGAAGAGGATGCGGTCCCTCGCTATGGGCAGCTGTTCCAACTATAAAGCAACACCCCCCACGAGGTACAAATACTGTCAATCTCAAATAACAACCTCAATAGAAAATTCAACACCATGTATTGCAATAAAAATCTCCCAAACAGTATGAATGACACTTGGTGACTAACCAATTGAATACTACTTTCGATTCAACTTAAATGTGGCACAAATTAAAATCGTAAATGATGAGAGAATAAAAAAAACATTATTCGTTACGAATACGATTACTCATCGATGATTGAATGCGATATTTAGCGCGATGTCGTCGTCACCTCTTTCTTGATCTCGTTGTTCTCTGTGCGCAGCTGCCGAATCTCTTCATTCCTCATCCCCACGACCATCTTCAGACTCTCCACCTCCGCAGGAAGGTCCTTGAACTTTGCCAGTACGATCTGTAGGTCAGAGGTCAGATGTCAGCGATCAGAGGTAAGCACATAGTTGTAGCCTCTATAACCTTTACACATTGTGTCTCACTTGATGTTAATTATTAGATATGATTATTGCAGTTATTAGAGGCAACATGATTGTTTTTGTAAATTTTCTCCCTTCCCTGATTCGTTATCTATCTGGTTGATGGGTCAGTTACCTGTATCTTTGTGTCCGTATCTTTAAGCAAGGCTTCTTCTATGTCTTTCGATCTCTGCTTGAGAGCTTCAAAATGTAGTTCGAATTCTTTCAGCTCGTCCTGCACGAACGAAGAAGCATGCTCGAATTTCTAAAACCCAACTCTCTACCGCATGTATGGTATTAGGACTAAGGTAATGAATTCTTTCAGCTCGTCCTGCACGAACGAAGAAGCATGCTCGAATTTCTAAAACCCAACTCTCTACCGCATGTATGGTATTAGGACTAAGGTAACTATGGATTATTACCTCCGCCAAGAGGTTGGCAGGAGGTTATGTTTTCACCGGCGTGTGTTTGTTCGGCGTGCGTTTGTTGGTTTGTGGGTTTGTTTGTGTACAGCCTAACTGAAAAAGTTCTGGACGGATTGTCATAAAATTTTCAAGATAGGTCAGAAATGGGCTAACTTAGAATTGATGAGATTTTGGTGGTGATCCGGATCCAATTAACTAATTAATTAATTAATTAATTAATAAAATTTCCAGGATAGGTCAGAAATGGGGTAACTTAGAATTTATTACATTTCGGTGGTGATCCGGATCCAATTAATTATTTAATTAATTAATTAATAACATTTTTCACAGTGAGAGAATTGAGCTGCCTTGGCAGAGGTCTGTGCTCTCCGAGTGCTCTAGTTATTTATTACTTCTGATTGTATATCACCACAGACACTGAAGGCATGCAAAATAATTTTAACGTTTTTAATTGCAAGGTATATCTGCCAATATTTTTACTACCAGTTTAATGACTCTATTAGAATAATTAGAGGTTAGAAAAAGGGTCCATGAGAGAGAGAGTTTACCATTAGTTCCTGCCGGACCAGGTCGTGTTGTGACTCAGTGTGCGCTGTGTCTCGCTTCTGACTCTCCACGAGTTCTGTGTGAAGAAAACGATGAATGTATTCATGTGATGCTGTTTAATTAGCCTAATACATGAATTCACATACACAGATTACTCATCTACGTAGCTATATACACAATCACGCACGCAGGCATGCGCGCATACTATGCGAACATTAAAATGTTTATCCACGTCTATATCAAACAGCCAATCCCCGGCTTAATACACGAGGGAGCCACACGCGATTACTTCCTCTACAAGTTTTCTACTCTCACCACTCCTAACTAACAACTAAACAGCCCAGTAACACGGTCACCTAGCTGAGAAAAGGTAGAAGTAAGCAAGGTAAGAGGCACAGGGGAAGATTATGTAGGGTTGGATGGCTGGCTGGGTGGGTGAGGGCCTGGATGTGTAGCTGAGTGAGTGAGTGTATGGTTAGGCTGGCTGGCATCACATGGCTCGCAGCTTGGCGGGTGTGCGGCGGCATGTACCTGCGACGCGTGACGACTGCTCCTCATGCAGCTGTGACAGGTATGTGCTGTGTGCGTCCGCGAGCTCAGCTATCCTCCCCTCGTACACCGCCACCTTCTCCTCCTCCGCCCGCCGTGCCGCAGCACGCACCTCCTCCACCTCCTCCCTGTGCTTCTCCGCCACTGCAACGCAAACATGGAGAGTTCTAGTCGAGGCGGTAGTCTACTGGATTATGTGACCGATTATTTAATTAGGGGAAGAAGACAGCAGGGAAGACAATGTGTCCATACACATATAATAAAATTGGTAAGCATGCTAACAATGTGAAATGCAAGTTTAAAAATCCTTTATCCTCGTTATTATTTTTGTTACTATTACAATTCTATTAGTATCATCATTAATATTACAATCCATCATCATCATCATCATCATCATTATCATCATCATCATCATCATCATCATCATTATCATCATCATCATCATCTATATAACCTCACTAACCTCGGCTCATTTCGCCGCAGTGCGATTCCTTCAGCTGCTCCTGCAGAGACTGCAGCGCCTCCTCGTGGTGAGATTGTAAACTAGCGAGCTGCAGCTTGTTCTGTTCTGTGAGATAGGTCATCGTCGTCTGCAGCTGCTGCTGGTCGACCTTCAGCTGACCTAGACAAACGACGAAGGAAACACGTGTCAGCTTCGTTACCAGGATGCGCTAATGACTCCCGCTAACGAGGTGAGATCATTTTGGCAAACGAGACATCGACGTCAGTAGCACAGAGAAGCTTGGACCGTCTCTACAGTACACAGACCCACTGCCTCTACCTCGTAAGTTTGAACAACGTATACCTCATCATCACTGAGCCACACCATTTTAGTAGTAAATGATAAAACAAGCAATGAGGGAACCTCGCGATATGCACGTAGTAATGCCGTGTTGGTGACTGACTACTGAGATTTAAGGGAGAGCTAATTAGATACTTACAGATTGTATTGTTGGCATCTGTCAGGTTCTGTCTGACGTCTGCGAGCTCGGACACCAGCTGGGGGTTGGAGAAGGCATCCAGCTGTAAACGGAAGACAACATGAGGTAAGTCTCTCTCACATCACACGTTCAACCCTCCATCCCACCCGCAAGACATCACTTCCCATTCTAGCAGTTGCCCCGTAGCTTACCCACACACCAACTGGAACTTTCTGATAAAAATCAAGTCCTCGAAACCTTTGCCTCAAGTACGTATGGTACAAAGTACCTGTACAGTGAGGTGTGTGTATGTTTTTATCTGTTTGGGGAGATACCATACCTATTTGGTAAGGTGTTTTTACCTGTATGGTGAGGTGTTTTTACCTGTATGGTAAGGTGTTTTTACCTGTATGGGGAGGTATTTACTTGTAAGGTGAGGTATACACCTGTTCGGTAAGGTATCGTACCTCTACGATCAGGTGTGTATTTACCTGTTCGGTGAGGTATCGTACCTGTATGATCAGGTGTGTATTTACCTGTTCGGTGAGGTAGCGTACGAGCACGCTCATCGCATCGAAGGCAGCTGTAGAGTGTGTCAGCTGGCTTCTCATGACGCCCAGCTCCCCAGTCTTCGTCTCACACTCCACACTCAGCCGCGCGACCTCCTGCTGGGCCGCCGTCAGCCGTGACTGCGCGCCTGGAAGCACGTCCGGCGGGCCGCTGCGCGTCAACCCACATCTCTGCAGCTTGCTGTTGCTGTCTGAAACACATGACAAGGGGGCGTCACAGTCAGATACGCGGGCCAGCCTGGAACAACGATGCCATGTTTGATTGCCATGACTACGAGGTAGCGCTGACGCTTTTCCTCGAGTTATTGAGAGGGTATAGAATCTGTTAGGCTCTATTCCCCTACACCTCTATTCGTCCTACTCGGAGGAACGCTCGTAAGCAAACAATGCAAAAGTTACATCCGATTCTCATTTTAGGAAGTCGTAACAGATTTTACAAACGACTCGTCTGCCCTAAACTTCTGAAGGTTTTGATGAAGACGACCGCTGCGCCACGGTGTAAGTAGCTAACGCTGTAAACATCTATAGCACGTTGTAAGAAGAACGAAACAGGCGCGTCACAATAACTACAACACAGTAACAGATGTAATGTTGGGGACATTACACATACCGTGTGACATGACACCGTGACACATGACCATCGGCTACGTAACACATAATACTGCCGATTGCATCACATTCGTACAAGAAGACACATACAAGCACGGCTACATCAACAGACAGACAGAAACACAGGCACGCAGGCCCGATCCCGCGTGCAGGGAGGCAGGCCATACATATACTACACTTCACGACTTGTTTTTATGCTCTCGGATGACTGTCGACGGGTTGACACGTTTCCAGCACGTGTTTACCATTAGGTAACGCTGTGCGAGATCGAATGATGAGCCTCGAGCGATGTCCCATGCCCTCAGCAACACGCTTCACGTACGGACGGATGCTGCAGGGAAAAGGAGAGAAACAGGGATGGCTGGGATGGATGCTGCAGGGAGGAGGAGAGAAACAGGGATGGCTGGGATGGATGCTGCAGGGAGGAGGAGAGAAACAGGGATGGCTGGGATAGCGAGAGCATTAGTGGAAGAGGAACGGGATAGAGACGGTGGAATGTCTGAGGAATGCAACCATGGAATAGCCAGGAACAATGGGGATAAAATACCCAAGAAGCTAGGGAAAAGAGAAATGCAGTGATGAATGGAATGCAGAGTGATTGAGGGCGAGGATATCACGAAGGAACGAGAGAGCGAGCGAGAGAGAGAGAGAGAGAGAGAGAGAGAGAGAGAGAGAGAGAGAGAGAGAGAGAGGGAGAGAGAGTCAGACAGAGAGAGAGAGAGAGAGA
>NW_014577205.1:11882-13173 GCF_000485595.1 Priapulus caudatus | reverse complement strand
GGTGAGGTAGCGTACCTGTATGATCAGGTGTGTATTTACCTGTTCGGTGAGGTAGCGTACCTGTATGATCAGGTGTGTATTTACCTGTTCGGTGAGGTATCGTACCTGTATGATCAGGTGTGTATTTACCTGTTTGGTGAGGTATCGTACCTGTACGATCAGGTGTGTATTTACCTGTTCGGTGAGGTATCGTACCTGTACGATCAGGTGTGTATTTACCTGTTCGGTGAGGTATCGTACGAGCACGCTCATCGCATCGAAGGCAGCTGTAGAGTGTGTCAGCTGGCTTCTCATGACGCCCAGCTCTCCAGTCTTCGCTTCACACTCCACACTCAGCCGCGCTACCTCCTGCTGGGCCGCCGTCAGCCGTGACTGCGCGCCTGGAAGCACGTCCGGCGGGCCACTGCGCGTCAACCCACATCTCTGCAGCTTGCTGTTGCTGTCTGAAACACATGACAAGGGGGCGTCACAGTCAGATACGCGGGCCAGCCTGGAACAACGATACCATGTTTGATTGCCATGACTACGAGGTAGCGCCGATGCTTTTCCTCGAGTTATTGAGAGGGTATAGAATCTGTTAGGCTCTATTCCCCTACTCCTCTATTCGTCCTACTCGGAGGAACGCTCGTAAGCAAACAATGCATAAGTTACATCCGATTCTCATTTTAGGAAGTCGTAACAGATTTTACAAACGACTCGTCTGCCCTAAACTTCTGAAGGTTTTGATGAAGACGACCGCTGTGCCACGGTGTAAGTGGCTAACGCTGTAAACATCTATAGCACGTTGTAAGAAGAACGAAACAGGCGCGTCACAATAACTACAACACAGTAACAGATGTAATGTTGGGGACATTACACATACCGTGTGACATGACACCGTGACACATGACCGTCGGCTGGGTAACACATAATACTGCCGATTGCATCACATTCGTACAAGAAGACACATACAAGCACGGCTACATCAACAGACAGACAGAAACACAGGCACGCAGGCCCGATCCCGCGTGCAGGGAGGCAGGCCATACATATACTACACTTCACGACTTGTTTTTATGCTCTCGGATGACTGTCGACGGGTTGACACGTTTCCAGCACGTGTTTACCATTAGGTAACGCTGTGCGAGATCGAATGATGAGCCTCGAGCGATGTCCTGTGCCCTCAGCAACACGCTTCACGTACGGACGGATGCTGCAGGGAAAAGGAGAGAAACAGGGATGGCTGGGATGGATGCTGCAGGGAGGAGGAGGAGGAGAGAAACAGGGATGGCTGGGATGGATGCTGCAGGGA
>NW_014577205.1:5140-9633 GCF_000485595.1 Priapulus caudatus | reverse complement strand
AGAGAGAGAGAGAGAGAGAGAGAGAGAGAGAGAGAGAGCGAGAGAGAGAGCGAGAGCGCGCCGGAGAGAGAGACGATGACCGCGGGGGTGAACGTGCGGCACAGATGCGGGCGCGGCGGCGGGGCCGCGATGCTACTGCTGCTGCTGCTGCAGGACATGTATCACAGACAAAAGTTTTACTGCTTTACGACCGCCTTTAATGATAGAGTAATGTGTGTGCGGCTGCACGACTGTTTATAGTGCACCCTATAACAGCAATCACTGTACCCCCCCCACCCTCCTCTCACACGCCATGGCACCCCCACAGACAACCCCTCGCGGGGGTAGCTCCAGCTATCGTCCTCTTCATTCCACATCATCGTGAACATTCTCGGCCACACCTCACCCCACCCACCTACTCCTAGATCATTGTAGTAACGTGGTCGGATGGTCCCCCTACGCTCATCTCTCACAAGCTACGCCCCCGCCACCTGGCGTGCAGAAGAGGGAGCCATGGTCTCGCGACATTGATTCTTGGAGGTAAATACGCAGATAAAACATGGCGAAGATCGATTATTTGTTTAATCAGCAACCTCGGTAAAAATATACTCTCGCAATTTCTCCACGTAGGAACAACAACGTATCGAGTCGCAGGAACGTTCGAGAAGAAATCCACGTCATCGTCATCGCCAACGTCACCGTCGGTCACGCAATATCAATACCCCCCAAATATGTACATCGGCGAATGCTCGGATGGATGAGGTACCCGGATGGTGTTTGCGGACGTGCGTGTACTGGGGGTTTAGTGTGCCGACAGAAAGTATTTCTTCGTTTTCGCGAAACACGTTACGTTTAGTTGAAAGTAAACAGACAGACCATTGAGCGGCCGAAACGCAATTTGTGTTGTGCACACATGACTGTGTCAGTACGCGCTGCGAACACATGACGGCGTCAGTGTGTGCTGCGAACACACGGAGAGGAAAAATACCGGCATGACGTTCTCAACAAGCATCGCATATATCGCACGCATCGATATAATCAAGAGTAGATAGAATGTATAAAGCATTCGATTAACAGCGACCGTTTGTTCACAGCATCCTATATATATAATATACATATATAAATATCGATGGGTGTCAATGCAGCGGGTGAATCACACTCCACTGTCGCTACCGTGCATTAGGGTGATAAGCGGGGGATGTGCGAGGGGAGGGGGAGTGGCAGGGAGGAGAGGAGAGGGGCAGGGTGAGGGGAGGAGGGCAGGGAAGGAAGGGGAGGGAGCGGGGGCAGGGAGTGAGAGAGGGGGGCAAGGAGGGGAGGAGGGGGGCAGGGAGGGGAGGCAGGAGGGCAGCGAGGGAAGGAGGGGTTGCATGGGACGAGGAGCGAGGGAGCAGGAGGTCGGAGGAGGGAGCAGAAGGAGGGTCAGGGAGGACGGAGAGGAGCAGGGAGCGGTAAAAGTGGGGGCAGGGAGGGAGGAGGAACAGAAAGTGGGAGGAGGGGAGGAAGAGGGCAGGGAGGGAGGAGGAGGCAGGAGGGGAGGAGACGGCGGAGGGAGGCGGAGAGGGCTATGGAGGGGAGTGGAGATAGGGGGAGAGGAGAAGAAGCCGTCTATGTGGGCTGAAGCTACGGGATATTATCTAATTAATTTAATTCTAGCAATTATTCTATAGCCATATTGCACTATGAATCTTATAATGATAACTTCTAGGTAAGAACGAATAATAGATTTATTATTAGCAAATTAATTAATAATGAAATTGTGCTACCATTAAATTATTTATGATACTACTGCATACTGACATCAATATTATTTCCATTAAGGTTTACCCTATTAATTTACTATGGCGGGGCTCGGGAGGAGAATAGAAACGAAGACCTGCAGGCGGAGGGCTATAAATATAGCAGGCAGCTCCTGGGCCTACGCTCGGGGAAATATTTCACTCTATTAGTCCCTGAGTAAATACCACGCGTTTAAGTGACAGGCAGGGTAAAAGCGCGCAAGGTGTCTGACGGCGAGTACGAAACACTGCAGGTAGGGTAGCGGGGCGGAGGTGCGGCGTGTTAGGGATGGGGGTCGTGGTGTGGAGTGGGGGGGGAGTGGGGGTTGGGGGCGGCGGGTGGGGGGCAGTGGGGTGGAGGTGGGGTGTGGCGAGAGGGGGAGGTCGGAGGTAGGACAAAGGCTCCCGTAGACGTAACACGCGCAGAATTGCAGAGAGAGAGAGAGAGACGCGAGCGAGAGAGAGAGAGACGATGAGGAGAGAGAGAGAGAGAGACGAGAGAGAGAAAGAGAGAGGAGATGACAGAGAGAGAAGAAAGAGATGAGAGAGATGAGAGACGAGAGAGAAAGAAGAAGAGAGAGAGGTGGAGAGAGAAGATAGAAGGTGGAGATAAGACAGATAGAAAGAGAGCGAGGTGAGAGAGAGACAGCATAGGACAAGAGAGGAGTGGTGAGAGACAGATAGAAAGAGAGAGAGGAGAGAGAGGATGGAGAGAGATAGAATTAGAGAGGGTGGAGAAAACAGAAGTTAGAGTGAGAGGTGGAAGAGAGAGAAGAGACGAGAGAAGAGAGAGAGAGAGAGAGAGAGAGAGAGAGAGAGAGAGAGAAGGAGAGAGAGAGTATATCGAGAGAGAGAGATAGAGAGAGAGACGTACGCACGCACAGGTGCGGTTACAGTAACATACATCGTGACCCAGCGCACGCAGCAGCAGTAGCGGCCATGCGCAGATCGTCAGATATGAATATGTGGCACGAGCTTCATGAATAACGCAGCATGCACGGCTAGATTACCATCTCATTACAAACATCACCGAATTAACGTGGCAGCCGTAACACGCCACCCGCTACCCTCCCACTCCCCCCTTAACACGCCAACCCATCCCCTCCCACTCCCCCCTTAACACGCCACCCACTCCCCTCCCACTCCCCCCTTAACACGCCACCCCCTCCCCTCCCACTCCCCCCTTAACACGCCACCACCCTCCCCTCCCACTGCCAGGTGCTGTGTACCCCCGGTGCCCGGGCGCGCGCGCGGCCGTCGCTACACGTACGGCCGCTCCATCCCGCTCACCCGCCGGAAACCCGGCAGGTATTCACCGTCCACACAGCAGGCGGCGCCACCAGCACTTAAACCCCGCCCGCGGGCCGACGCCCTCCCCCGCACTGATACAGGAAGACGGCCGATGCCGACAAAGGCGATCACGTGACGTACACGTCAACCTGCCGACGGGCCGGTAGGTGTAATCGGTATTTCATTAGGAGCCGCGCCGCTACCCGCTACGTGTCGGCACGCGGTGCGGCTGCTACTGAGATCATACAGATATCGTTTACTGCTTCTCCTCCCCCTTCTCCCGCCCCTCCCCCTTCTCCCGCCTTCTCCCGCCCTCCCGCTTTCTCCCGCCCTCCCGCTTTCTCCCGCCCCCCCATTATATGCTACATACGGCACCGACATTTACGTGTATATACTACCAAGAATCCATAATCAGATTTTTTATTATTATGGACTCTTGGTACTACTGTACACCAGCGTGTGTGTAGCNATGGGCGCCGCCATGATAGTTTCTTTGTGTGAAATCAGTCGGTAAAAGTCGCTCGTTTTTTGTGCGATTTGGTGAACTCTGATACTGCTTAGGTCAGTAATCGAACGTGTAGAACAGTCTGAGACCACTCTGCAGGTAATCTATCGTAAATCTAGCCGTGTAGCCGTGCAGTTTGGTGCTGTACACATCGTGGTGTATTCAGACTTTAGTTCATACAGTTAACGGTAGGAGCCGCCATCGTACAGTACAGACGTGAAAATGGCAGCTATAGCAGCCAGTGAGGCCAAGAACGCCAGGGCTTCTCACAAGCGTAAGGTAACTACCCTAGTGAGGGAAGGGAAGTCACTTCTCGAACCAGACACTGATATTTCACACATTGAATTCGTAACTTTAGCCGAAAGGATCCGTAGTCAGTTAGACAATTTACAACAGGCGAATGACCTGTTCATTACGTGTAAGAGTAAGGAACTGAGATTAGAAGACTTCGAGAATGACCAAGAACGTCTCGAAGCCGCCGAACAAGAGATTGCTGATAAGGAGGAACGATATGTGCACGAGGTACAAGACAGAGCACTGCCAGTAATGCGAAATCTATAATCTACTGACAGCGCGCCCAAGACTGCCACACCCGTACCCGCGCCTATAGTTCCGCCAGTCGCATCGCAGCCTCGACACGCGCCGAGTAACTCGCCCCGTATGGCAACGTTGAATTTCCCTACATTTTCCGGAGATATTCGTGAGTACCGTCGGTTCAAGGAACTTTTCGAGCACTTTACGTGCCATCTGAACGAGATTGAAGCACTCTACCAACTAATCGAGTCTATGCAGAAACAAGCCGAGAAGAACAAGATCAAGGCCTGCACGAGGATGATCAGGGCGTGGCAGATCTTGGACGAGGCTTACGGTGACGAGGACAGACATGTTGAACCTTTGTTCACCGATTTGGGACCGATGACGTCATACGGTATCTCGAGGGG
>NW_014577205.1:0-1128 GCF_000485595.1 Priapulus caudatus | reverse complement strand
AAATCCATTTGGCCACCTGAATCTCATACTCAAGTGGCCTGGCCGGCCACCTGATAAAAAAGTCAAGGGCAACCCCTGCTATCATATGACATTCGTCACCCGTATCTGATCCCGAAAGGAAGCCACATCGGCCTACTTATCGCTCGTGATCGTCACAGGCATGCGTTGCACTGTGGACATCTACGTACGGCCGTGGAGATCAGGAAGACGTACTGGATAATCGGTGATCTTGTCTTGGCTAAGCAAATCGTTGGCAAGTGTACGATTTGCAGGCGCTACCGAGGCAAACCGCTCCAACAGCAGATGGCAGACTTACCGCTTTGCCGCATCATGCCGTTCACACCGCCGTTCAATACAACGGAGTTGGACTATCTAGGTCCGTTTAACGTTAAGTTGACGCGTAACACAACTTCGAAGGGTTACGGTGCCGTATTCATCTGCGCTGTTACTTCCGCTGTACACTTGACTTGTGTACAAGACTTGTCTACGTCCGCGTTTCTTCAGGGACTAGAACGCTTTGTCAGCACGCGCGGAGCTCCGAAGCTCATCATCAGTGACAACGCGACGTGCTTCCGTGGCGCGGATAACGAGATCCAAGATCTCCAATTGAAGCTAGACAAGGACCAACTACAGGCAGAAACTGTAAAGTATGAGGTTAGCTGGAAGTTTGGACCTCTCAGTGGACGCCACTCAAGCGCTCAGGTCTGAGCAGATGCCTGGCAGAAGTAGAAGCGTCCTCAAGATGTGCATCGGATAAACTTAGCTTATCGAGTGGGAGACGATTCTCGCGATGATCGCTGACTCTTTGAACAGTCGTCCTATCTCCGCATCCTCCGCTTCTCATTGGACGAACCGCCAATAACGCCGATCATTTCTTGATTGGGAGAGGCAATCTCCAGAGCACCCAAGTACCATGCGCGGAGTACATTGGGAATACGCGTAAGCGCAGAGAACTGTGCAATAGCATCGTCGATGATTCTGGCGTCGCTGGATGGTCACCTTCATAACTATCACACGTCAGAAGTGTGCGACGCTCGCGAAAACCTTGCTAAAGGTGACGTCGTCTTGGTCATTGATGAGAATGCGAAGCGCGTACATGGGACAAATGGCCGAAGTGAATCAAGGTTT
>NW_014577204.1:783740-789077 GCF_000485595.1 Priapulus caudatus | reverse complement strand
AGCTTACTAGGCCCTATACTTAGCCGCGTTCATTAAACTGCCGCAGCGTCTGCGGCGTAGGCTTGCTGCGCAGGTCGCTCACGTGTCACCTCGCTTCACGTGCCTACACGCTTCATGACCGAGCTCACAATCTCGAGATTGGTGAGCTCGCCGTTCGCCGTCTACTTCCCCCCCTTGTTCACTAACTCTAAATATTCTCTGCGACAGTTTGCAGTTACATTGTCTAAAAATTTAGGACACATTATAAACACATGTCTTTAGCTTGATTTCTGCAATTTTTGAGTTTTATTAAGCACGAATAGTGTAGAATAATACGTAGTACGTGTAAGAAATATACGTACGCGCGCGTATCTTCACTATAGGCTAATATACGCGCGTATTCGTCAGCAGGCTAATAATTCTCGCGAACGATTTGAGTTACATTTTCTAAAATTCTAGATACATATAAACACATCGTGTTAGCTATGATTTTCGTGATTTTGAGTTTATTGAAGCACGAATAGGTGTATTAATTACCAGAAATATACGTACCGCGCGGCTATCGATCATCGCGCGTCAGGTGCCACTTCACACTGCCGTTACCACGCAGCCGGCGTCGTGTTGAAATACTGGTTGTAAAACAACTGACTTGTTCCTGGGATATGCCTAATTGATTGGTGAGCTCGGTTTCGCCGATCTACCTCTGTGTACTAACCTCTAATATCTCTCGCGAACAGGTTTGAGTTCACATTTCTACAAATTCAATAGGTACACATATAAACACATGGTGTTAGCCTATGATTTCTCGTGCATTTTTGAGTTTTATTGGAAGCACGAATAGTGTAATTAATACGTAGTACGTGTATGAATATACGTACGCCGCGTATCTTACATATAGGCCACTAATATACGCGCGTTATCGTCAGAGACTAATATACTTCGCGAACGATTTGAGGTTTACGATTTCTAAAATACTCTAGGAATACATATAAACACATTGTTAGTCTATGATTTCTGTGAATTTTTGAGTTTATGAAGGCCCCACGAATAGTGCTATTAATTACCAGAAATTATACGTACGCGCGCGTATCGTTCATATAGGCTTAATATACGCGCGTATCTCACATAAATATTCACTGTCAGAGGCTAATATCTCGCGAACGATTTGAGTGTACCAATTCTAAAATCTCTAGACACATTATAAACACATGTGTTAGCTATGAGTTCTGTGATTTTGAGTTATATTGAAGCCACGACATAGATGTAATACATTACCAGAAATATACGTACGCGCGGTATTCGATCATCGCACGCGTCAGCGTGCACTTCACACGCTGGTTACCCCACGCCAGCCCGGCGTCGTGTGATACCTGGTGAACAACTGACTTGCTCCTGGCCATATGCTAATTGATGGTGAGCTCGGCGTTCGCGGTCTTACCTCGTGTACTAAACTCTGAAGTATCTCGCGAAGGTACAGATTGCAGTTACATCTTCTAATTTCTAGACACATATAAACACATGTGTTACGCTATGATTTCTGTGATTTTTGCAGTTTATTGAAGCCACGAATAGTGCTAATTAATACGTAGTACGTGTAGAAATAATACGTACGCGCGGTATCTTCATATAGGCTATATACTGCGCGGTTATCGCAGAGACTAATATCTCGCGAACGATTTGAGTTACATTCTAAAATCCTAGATACATATAAACACATGTTAGCTATTGCATTTCTGTGATTTTTGAGTTTATTGAAGCACGAATCAGTGCTAATTAATACGATTAGTACGTGTAAAATATACGTACCGCGCGGTTATTTTCATTTAGGCTAATATACGCGCGGTATCGCTCAGAGACTATCATCTCGCCGGAACGAATTTGAGTTACATTTTCTAAAAATTCGTAGATACTAAAACACATGTGTTACGCTATGCCATTTCTTGCTGATTTTGAGTTTATTGAGCACGAATGGTAATTAACTTACCAGAAATATACTTTACCGCGCAGTATCGTCATTATAGGCTAATATCACGCGCGGTATCGTCAGAGGCTAATATCTCGCGAACGATTTGAGTTGACAATTCTAAAATTCTAGACACATAAAAACACAGTGTGTTAGCTATGCAGTTCTGTGATTTTGAGTTTATTGAAGCAACGAATTAGTGCTAATTAATTACCAGAAAATATACGTACGCGCGGTATCGATCATCGGCCGCCGTTCAGTGCCACTTTCACACCTTGGTACCACGCAGCCGGCGTCGCTGTGAAATTACTTTGTTGAACAACGTGACTTGTTCCTGGCGATATGCTATGATTGGATGAGCCTCTGGCTTCGCCGTCTACCTCGTTGTAACTAACTCTAATATCTCGCGCAACAGTTTGAGTTACATTCTAAATTCTAGGACCACATATAAAACACATGTGTTAGCTATGATTTCTGTGGATTTTTGAGTTTATTGCAAGCACTGAATAGTGTAATTAATACGTAGTACGTGATTATGAAATATACGTACGCGCGTATCTTCATATAGGCTAATATACGGCGGTATCGTCAGAGACTAATTATCTGCCCGAACGATGTTGCAGTTACATTTTCTAAAATTCTAGGATACATATAAAACACATGTGTTGCTATGATCTTCTGTTGATTTTGAGTTTATTGAAGCACGAATTTAGTGCTAATTAATTACCAGAATTATACGTACGCGCGTATCGTCATATAGGGTTAATATACGCGCGGTATCGCTCAGAGGCTGAATATCTCGCGAACGATTGGAGTTACAATTCTAAGAATTCTAAAGACACATATAAATCATCATGTGTTAGCTATGAGTTCTGTGATTTATGAGGTTTACGAAGCACGAATAGTGTATATTAATTACCCAGAATATACGTATACGCGCGGTTCGCATCATCGCGCGCTCAAGGTGCACTCGCACCTGGTTACCACTGCCAGCCGAGCGTCGTGTGAAAATACTGGCTTGAACAGACTTGACTTCTGCCTCCTGGATATGCTAATTGATTGTGAAACGAGATCTTGTTCTGCCCTTTATTGTTGTTTAAAACAGTGTTTGTGTTCGGCATTGACTAATCGCGGCGCGTGCCGTGTGTGCCGCTGTGCGCGCGCGCTTGTGTGTGTGTGTGTGCGCGCCGGCCTGTGGCGCGTGTGCGTTGTTGCGCTTGTGCTGCGGTGCGCGTGTGCGTGTGCGCTTGTGGCGTGCGCGTGTGCGATGTTGCGTGTGTGTGTGTGAAAATTTTTGAATTCAATGACAATAAAACACTGAAACACGTAAGCATCTTCTTTTTACTCAGCGTATAAAACATGTTTCTAATTAGGAGCAAGTGCACTATATACATATCCTAAATTCGAGTTGAATAAGAATTCTACAAAAAAAGAAACAAGTTTAATAGGCATTAATCGTTAATGTGATTGCTGATACTGATGCTGATGCCCTGTCATTTGCTGATGCGCCATGATGATGCTTGTACATGGTGATGCCTGATGCTTGACATGCTGATGCCGCCATGGCGTGTAAGCTGGCATGGTGCCCATGGTGATGCTTTGATGATGCCACTGCCTGAGCCGTTTCATGCTGATGGCCTGATGCTGTTATGTCTGTTTGCTGGCATTAGTGATTGCTGACTGCTGGTGACATGTTGCTGATGCTGATTCGCTGGCCATTTTGATGCGCCCATTGCTGACCAGCTGTCAAGGGTGCATTTGGTGATGCTTTGATGCTCGCACCTGCCTGATGCCGATCTATGCTGATAGTCTGATGCTTGCTCACTCTGGTTGATGCTGATGCTGCATGCTGATTGCGCCACCTTCGGTTGATGCCTGTCATGCCGTGCCCATGCTGATCCTGCATGCTGCCATGCTGCATGCCGTCATGCTGACTGCCTGATTTCTGTCATTCGGGTTGATGTCTGATGTTCTTTGCCATGTTTGCGTGATCGCTCCCGCCATGCTGATGCTTCTAATGAGTGCTTGTTGCTCAATATTAGCCTTGCAGTATAATATGCCCTAGAGCGCCCCAGTAAAATGGCCAAGAGTCAATTAAAAAACTTTACAACTAACATAACAGAATTAAAACTACCAGACACTTGTCACGTTCACTAGTTATCTAGCTTAGACTTAAGGTTAGACTTCTAACGCTATGTGTTAGTAAGTTTGGTACGACAATAAATACTAGGCCCACAGATATATGACAGACAGAAGACAATCGCATGACGGGTTCGCGATGTCTCGCGCGGAGGATGTGGGGGTTCACCTTTTCCGGCAACAGCCAATCAAAGCACATATATGTGTTAGTAGTTGGTACGACATAATACAAGTGTTATACATGACAGACGAAACTTGGCCATGACGTTTCGATGCTCCCAGAGTTAGGGGGTCACCTCTCCGGCCCAACACCAATCGAAGCACTATATGATGTAGTAAGTTGGTCACGACAGTTAAATACAAGGTATATACATGAACAGACAGAAACTTGTGCATGACGTTTCGATGTCCCAGAGTTTAGGGGGCGGTCACCTCTCGCGGCCAACACCAATCAAGCACTATATGTGCTTAGTAAGTTGGTACGAAACATGAATACAAGGTATATTAAATGACTAGACAGAAACTTGTGCATGACGTTTCGATGTCCCAGAGTTAGGGGGGTCACCTCTCCACCTCTACAGGTCTGCCTGCGGCAGTTAATGAACGCGGGCTATAGTACTAGAGCTATAGTAGGCCCAACAACAGTAATAATGAAGACAGAAGCGTCAGCTAGATTGTCATCTTATTCATATAGCCATGTTTATTATTTATTATAGAAACAGAGTGCATGTATATTACTAAAATATAATAATATGCACACAGCCTAGCTGTACTATATAAATTATTGCCAGTTAGTTTGTTAGTGACCTAGCTAGACCTAGTCTATTGTAATTTAACTTGCCTTGGTTTAATTTGACTTGGACTTAGAGTTAGAGGGATATATATATCGCTACTAGCTCTAGTACTATTGCCCGCGTTCGATTAACTGCCGCAGGCCTGCAACAGGGGGGATGAAGGGTTAGATGAGGACTATAGTGTGATTGAGGTACATTACTCATTAGCANAAATGTTATAATTAAAAGTAATTAAGTGTCAACTACCTGAAAATGCTGGCCGGTTATTTCTATTTGTGCAATGTGGTTCTTTATTAAGTTACATTTTTCTTAAAAGTGCAATATTGTTGTCTTTTTATTCTAGGTCCTACACCTGTGACTAGTGTAGCAACTCCCAGGTATGTGTAATGCTGATTTGTGCTCATAATTGACAGTGCATGTAATGGTTTTTTGTATGAACACCATAGTGAGCCTCATCTAACA
>NW_014577204.1:774858-783699 GCF_000485595.1 Priapulus caudatus | reverse complement strand
GCAAGTTGATGGTTTTTCTGGCTTTGTGGATTTTGCCTTGTACTGGAATTGACAGTACTTGCAAGACTTGAAGTACAAAAATTTCGCCTCATATGCTCTGAAAATGCATAAAAAGGAGTCTGATTTTTAAAAAATTTCTGGGGGAGGCCCCCCCGACCCCCCACCGCTTCAGTTGCCCATAACAAAATTTCAAAGTGCCCTTTCCCACCTGCACCCCCCCCCCCTAGACAAAATCCTGCATCCGCCCCTGTAGTGGCAAATGTATGAAGTCATTTCCTGGAAGAAATGTAAAGCTATTTATAGGGCTGATTATACAATTAATATATGTGATGTTTCTAATGTACACCTATGCACAAATTCAAATTTTCTGCCATCATGCTGCCAAATGTAATTGTAGAGGATGTGGTGTACACTGTCAACCACAGAATACAATGACCGAAAATTCTCTTAGCTCTCTATTACTACTAGAGGGGTAACGATATGTAATGATGGTAATGTCACGTATCGTGAATGCGAACAAGCCAGCTTGCTTTCATAGGATAAAGTTATTTTATTTCAAGCACAGTACAGAGACAATCGTATTCGATTGAGTGACCACCTGTACAGTAAATTACGTCATTCTGGAATGCTTCAAAGTTTCGGTGTTTGGGTCCGGGTGTTTTGGGCTCTTGGGGTATATTCTCTATATAATATTATAATAATCATAATGTACCCGAGGTAGTTTTATGTTGTTTAGACTATTATGTTTATATTTTTATATGAGGTATGTTTAGGGTTAGCTCTAGTACTATAGCCCGCGTACAGTTGCCGCAGGCTGCCTGCAGGCGTGCGGCAACTGTACGCGGGATATAGTACTAGAGCTAGTTTAGGGTTAGGGTACACTTCTGTAGTACAAGTCTGGTACACTTTGTGTATACATATATATACCTCGGGTACATATATATGTAAGCTACGTCTACACGACGAACCTTAACTCGAGTTAAGGCCCGTGTAGACGCTTAACTCGAGTTAAGGCCCGTGTAGACGCTTAACTCGAGTTAAGGCCCGTGTAGACGCTTAACTCGAGTTAGCTTAACCTCCACGATAGGCGGCAGCACTAGTACGATGTACGTACACACGCACGCACGCACGCGTACGTCCACACGCACGCACGCACACACTCACGCATGCACGCACGTTTACACACGCACACACTCACGCATGCATAATAAATCGGTAATAATCGCTATCGGGTGTTGTCGTGTAGACGCTACATAATCGCTAACTCGAGTTAACGCTTAACTCGAGTTAAGGTTCGTCGTGTAGACGAGACTGTAGTACCTGATACGACAACGACCCCTTCAGCGTCACTAATATAGCTCTAGTACTATAGCCCGCGTACAGTTGCCGCAGGGCCTGCGGCAACTGTACGCGGGCTATAGTACTAGAGCTAGGTCACTAACGCTCAACGGGTCGTTGTCGTAACAGGTACTACAGATATGTACCCGAGGTACATATATGTATACACAAAGTGTACCAGACTTGTACTACAGAAGTGTACCCTAACCCTAACACTAACCCTAACCCTAACTCTAACCCTAGTCCTAACCCTAACCCTAAACATATACCTCATATACAAATATAAACATAATACTAAACAACCTAAAACTACCTCGGGTACATATCTGTAGTACCTGTTACGACAACGACCCTTCGTGCGTCACTAACAAACTGGCTATACTTTATATAGTACAGCTAGGCTTTTTCTATAATAAATAATAGCCATGTCGGTTTAAAGATAGAGATGATGTCCAGGACGGTGATAGGATAGGATGATGTTTATTACTGGACATCATGATGTCACAGGCCAACTGGCACTCTAGATATCTGGCACACTATATTTAAATTTGAATTTCACTGAATGTTACTGAAATTTATGAGGCTCTGATGAGGAAATGTGATTTGAGTTCTCAGCTAGTTTTGCTGAGAAGGTCTATGTCCCCCAGGGTACGGTCCGGTATACTGGAACGTACCCTGGTACTAAATACTACTATCTAATATGCCGGACCGTGCCTCGCCTACTCCACTAACGAGTCTAGGGAGTCGCCTACGCCTAGCTACTCCCTAACCCTAACCCTAACACTAACACTAACTCTAACCCTAACCCTAACCATATCAGCTAGATAGTTACCAGGGTACGTTTTGGTATACCGGACCGTACCTACGTTCCGGCAGTACCCTGAGGGACATAGACCCTATGAGCGCTAGACGTTCCGCAGCAGATATCCGCGCGAAGCGCGAACAGCGCCACCTGTGGCGCCATTTAGAACGAATACGCTGCTCCCCATTTCGAAACATTTCCATGGTTATGTAAAAACGGGGTGTTATCGGTCAATTCAGGAGTTGTGGCGCTTGGACAAACTTTTGGATTATGGACGTAGGGCGAGAATAACTCCAATGGTCGTAATTGGAATTGTTTTTGGTTGGCGCGTTAGTTGTTTTTGTACAAAANATAAAACGAAATAAGATAACCTAGAATAGGGTTCGTATTTGTCTAGATTGCAGTCATTTAGACATAATTATATATATTATATGAATACTTTATATAAACAGTGGACCGAACCAATATCCTACCAGCAACTAGCCCGACCAGGCTGTGCGACGGATTGTCTATATCCGACGTATTCTAACCCTAGCAATACCGTTTCTTGGAGCTAACCAGCAACAAGCACCTATTTTTCTTAAGAAAATAAAAACCTATTTAGGTACCTAAATACCCTAATTTCCCAGTAAACACCAATTATATAAGAACCTTTTTAGACTAACTTGGTAAAACGCAGGTTCTTATGTGTGGGTTTTTACTGTAGTGTAGTGGATATATGTTGACATAAAATGTGTCAGTGTAAAAGTTGACTAATCATTGTGACAGTCAATCAATCTTGCGTACTTCTATACAATATTACTTGAATACAGACATTGGGTAAGAAGGTAAAGGGTAGGTAAGGTAGCTTATACATTCCTACCAGGAGAAACAATATATTTCAATGCCATATCCATATGCTGAAATATTTGATTGCAGTTATTCACGAAAACTTCTGTCGCTCGATCAAAGCTGGCATCACAAACAAAGACCCGAAAGTGATCCTAACATATTATGTTAACTGCATACAGGAGTGTGGTTGTATGTATATATGATAATACAATTATTGGTTATGCATACTTTTGATTTCTTATTTCACATCTACAACCATAATTAGTATAGTGTCTGCATTCATCTCTTAGATTCTCACGTGATTCTTAGGTCTCAAAAATGTCTGATTATCACAGAAGAAAAAAAGTGCTAGATGATAATTACTCTTCCATTTTTTCCCTTTTTTAAACGTCCAACATGCGGCTACCATACTATTTGAAATAACAAAATCCATATGAGACGGGATACCAGAGAAGTGTTGCCGAAAGGAGGTGTTGATCCTAACCGCTGAGCGTGGATCTTGCGCGCAGTTCCGCGGCAATTAAAAATTAATACATCATGTGGCATCTCTATGATCTATGTGACCTTGCCTTATATCATATGCACCCCTAGTCCGCAAATGCAGACGTTATAACTGCACAATTGCTAATGTCAGGGTGCGGGTTTATCATCACCCCCATTACTGGGGTCTGCGTCGGCTCGCACTACTAGACTACTAGTAGTAGTACTCCTACTACTAGATACTACTATAGTACTAGAGCTACTACTACTAGTACTAATACTATATAGTATACAACTAGAGCTAGTACTACTACTAGCTCCAAGAAACGGTCTTTGCTAGGGTTAGAAGACCTGTGTAAACACAATTTGTTGTGTAGTGGAGTAAAGAGTGTTTATGGGGACACCACCATCTCTGTTGACCTGTGACGCAAGCATCCCCAATACGCACAGCGAGCGCTGACGCGTTAACGCAAAAAATAATCGCGAACGGGCGCTGGATGGAGTTTGGGGGGTTATAGCTAGACTGGTACCCGTTCGCCACCTTCCCTCAGGCAAGTATCCTTCGCTACACTGAAGTTAGTTAGTGTAGCGTGTGCAACTGTCGACAGGGTACGATTCTAGCCGTTAGGCCGGTTATAGCCGGTTATAGCCGGCCGAGCTGCAGGATACGAGGCTATATGCATATAGACTGGTACCCAGTCGACAGTTCGACATGCTACACTACGTCAGTGTAGCGAAGGATATATGCCGGAGTGAAGGTGGTGAACGGGTACCAGTCTACTATGCATATAGCCTCGTTGCGCCATCTATCGGACACCATATGTACTACACTGATGTACAGTCATGTCACAAAAAAGTGAAACTTCGTTTTTTACAGCAAACAAAGCGCACCGAGGAATTTTTGAGGCAAATTTCTAGAAAATGTCTAGCTAGAACTGCTCAATTCAGCGATTGCACGGCTTTTGCGTCTATAGTGGACCCGTTGAAATTGCTATTCAATCAGTGCAGCGTAGTTGTGTTAGTGTGCCGCTACGCGGCGTTTTTCGGGCTGCGCGCGATATCCGGGCTGCTGATCGTCTAGGTTGCCCAATGAAGATGCGTGCAGATGCTGGAACGGAAAACGTAGATGTTGCAAGTGTGCAAGCCTTCTTGAGAAAGGGAGGTAATGATGCATTCGCTGGCGATAAGTCGTTTCAGTATGGAAGGCCTACAGCCAATCAGGTATATTGAACATATATTGTAAACATTTATGTCATGTATAGTTTCATATCGCACAAAGATCAGTTTACGTGGTTTTTAGTGATATATCGGACAATCGCAGGAGTGGAACTTGATACATGCTGCTCTGTAATAAGGTGCAGATGCATTATACACCGATCACAATGATTGTTTAGTTTATATCGTTTAGGGGTCATAGGTCTCAACATGTAATATGGAAATTCAAATATTAGCCTGACCTGAACCCAACATGGTATTGATTGGTGCTTTGCAGCTCCTTGTACTGTTCATATTTGTTATAGCCATCACCCTCTGCTGCACGTTGCAATATGTCAAACAATATGTTTGCTATAAACTGTACTATTGTTTCAGAGAATCGAGTCTTTCTGGGCTCAGCTCATGAAGTCATGGACGAGATGGTGGAGGAGCTATTTCGCTGAAATGGTGGACCAAGGTCACTTGGATACAGGAAATATGCTACACAGGTGAGTACACTTATGTATCAGTCATCCTATGCATTTGTGTATTTTTGGCCTGTCTGAATGCAACTCACCCTTAGTTTCCACAATATTAGCACAGAATCTTAGAGAAAATAGACACCCTGACACAAGGGGGAAAATGCTATATAGTGTACAGGCCATTCAAGTTGCCAATTATATTCTATAGGGTCACTTTGACATTTTCCTTCCTGCCAATTATAAGGCAGGAATTGGATCAGCAATGCCGAGAGTGGAATAGCCATCGGATCAGGTTTCAAAAGAACTCTGATGTTCCAGCTGGCATTCCAAACCTCTTATATCTTGTTCCATAGGAAAGTGCTATGTACCTATAAAACTGGTATGTATATATATAATGGTATGTATATATAGTATAGTATAGTATAGTATAATGGTATAGTATATATGTGTATATACTATATATACATACCAAACTGGTATGTATATATATAATGGTATGTATATATAGTATAGTATAGTATAGTATAATGGTATAGTATATATGTGTATATACTATATATACATACCAAACTGGTATGTATATATATAATGGTATGTATATATAGTATAGTATAGTATAGTATAATGGTATAGTATATATGTGTATATACTATATATACATACCAAACTGGTATGTATATATATAATGGTATGTATATATAGTATAGTATAGTATAGTATAATGGTATAGTATATATGTGTATATACTATATATACATACCAAACTGGTATGTATATATATAATGGTATGTATATATAGTATAGTATAGTATAGTATAATGGTATAGTATATATGTGTATATACTATATATACATACCAAACTGGTATGTATATATATAATGGTATGTATATATAGTATAGTATAGTATAGTATAATGGTATAGTATATATGTGTATATACTATATATACATACCAAACTGGTATGTATATATATAATATATTATATACTAATATATAGTATATGTTACGTGATGATAATTTTGTCGACTTATATGTAGGGCTCCCCTACCAGGCGCCCGTCACCCCTACGCAGTCATAAACATGCTCCACACACGACGGCAGTTCGCGCCACGTACATAGCAGACATGAAACAATCGGGTCCACACATCAATCGACACTGCTGCTGGCCATAACACAAGTAGATCGTACGCACCAAACTGCATGCAGCACCCCCTTCGCACAACTCAGGATACCAGTGCCACAAGGCTGGTACTATTTTTCATGTGGGCGGAGCTTCGGGTTATTCCAGTGAATGGAAATCCAATAGCCGTGTATGATTTGAAAGTAGTAAATGGGCACACAATACGCGCACCAATTTCGTATCACTAGTTTATCAAATTTTTCCTAAAATAATGGACTAATATATTTCTGATGACGACTTACAGATGGGAAATTACTGTTGTTTGTATTACATGGGACCTGTCTGAGGGCGACGACTTGCACATAATGACGGCTTAGGCCGGGCTATTCCAATGGATTTACTATGAGAGAAAATCTGGACTTTGACTTCCATGACGAGTTGTGCGAATTGTTGAGTTAGACGATGACGACTTATGCGAGTTTTACTCTACTAACAAATGCATTAATGTCATGTTATTTTTGCCGTTAAATTCTCTGTTAAACCTTTTTAAGGTGGTACAGACATGCTGCAGGCAGTGAGGGAAGAAGATTTGCTCTGGGTGCAGCAGCACTTTCCACCTGCTGATATTGCCCGCACTGCCAGGGACACAACAATGGATGCATATTTCCACATGGTCATGCAAGTGAACAATTTTGTGCCCCCAACCACAGTTGCGGAAGCAAGAGCACGATACGAGCAATTACTTGCCATTGCTGAATAGAGGGTGCGACATTGTTGATCTGATCAACGCGTTCTGAGATCGCATATAGCATCAATATAGTAATTAACAGACTTCATATCATCTATTCTTGCCGATATTACACATGTAAACTATATGGAATTAATTATTTAATCATGTAACGTTACTTAACTGTTTTCACCGTGGTGGACATGCATGTCAAAATAATCAACGTAGACAGAAATGCAGAATGATACGCAAGTCAAACGTATATGTAACTACAGATATTATATACGCCTACATTTTTTCATTTCGATTTTGTATAAATGCTTTATACATATAAATCTTCTGAGTTATTCCTTCACTTGCCTATTTATGTCTTGCTTGCAAATAGTTGGTTTGTTTGCTTGTTTTTGTATTTTGATCGTGTATTACTAGTTTCTTATATGGTCATTCATTGACATAAATTGTAATATACGATGTATTTTTATATTTTATATATTTGAATTTGGTATCTTAATTTCAACAGTAAATATTCATGCAATTAAATTGTATTGTGTTGAATTTGGGTGAGTAAAGTCTGTCGCGAAGGATGGAAACCGACCTCGTCATCGCGTCTGTGTGAGGTAAGTACAGTGTGTGTAGTCGTGTCAAAATTATAATATCATTAATAAATTTGGACATTTTAGGCGGGCTCCCGTAAAACCTAGTAAACCTAAAAACAAGTAATGTCTAACATTGGACGAAATGTCACTCACTGCCAAAGTGACCCTACCACAGCATACATGGAATGCTGATCATGCCCATGTCTTCAACAGACAGTTGCATATCACTTCACCAGTGGGTCAACGGATGGTACTGTCTTCAAGGATATTGTCCTTGACATACTTCGACGAGCTTCAGACATTGGACTCCATGTTGAAGCAATTACAAGTGATATGGGGAGTGCAAACAGAGCGATGTGGAAGAGCTTTGGCATTGTGTGCGGAAAGCACTGCAGAACTGTCAATAGGATCCCCCATCCTGTTGCTCGTTGCAGATGGTTGTACTTCCTGGCTGATGTTCCACATCTGTTAAAGAATGTGAAGGCAGCACTCGTGAATGGGCATGAGTTTGTTGTATCGCAGACAACTGTTGCAGAGCACAATCTGCAAGGCAATGTTATCAATGTGCAGCCCCTTCATCTCGTCAAATTTCAGGAAGATCTGGATCTAAAGTTGGCTCCAAAGCTAACTGCAGCTTCATTGAGGCCTTCACATTTTGATAAAATGAAAGTGTCGAATGCACTAAGAGTGTTGAGTCATGAGGTAAGCTCTGCCCTAATATACCTTGTTAGTAAAGAAGGAAAATATGAAAAGTACCTCACTACTGCCTGGTTTATTGAGCTAATGAACCATTGGTTTGCTCTCATGAATTTGGTATCTTAATTTCAACAGTAAATATTCATGCAATTAAATTGTATGTGTTGAATTTGGGTGAGTAAAGTCTGTCGCGAAGGATGGAAACCGACCTCGTCATCGCGTCTGTGTGAGTAAGTACAGTGTGTGTAGTCGTGTCAAAATTATATCATTAATAAATTTGGACTTTTAGGCGGGCTCCCGTAAAACCTAGTAAACCTAAAAACAAGTAATTCTAACATTGGACGAATTGTCACTCACTGCCAAAGTGACTCTACCACAGCACACAGGGAATGCCGATCATGCCCTTGTCTTCAACAGACAGTTGCATATCACTTCACCAGTGGGTCAACGGATGGTACTGTCTTCAAGGATATTGTCCTTGACATACTTCAACGAGCTTCAGACTTGGACTCCATGTTGAAGCAATTACAAGTGATATGGGGAGTGGCAAACATAAGCATGTGGAGAGCTTTG
>NW_014577204.1:738170-774833 GCF_000485595.1 Priapulus caudatus | reverse complement strand
ACACATGACAAGCAGACATCCTGTACTAGCACTGAGTAAACTGCATGCTGATAAGTACCATTGTGTGCGGAAAGCACTGCAGAACTGTCAATAGGATCCCTCATCCTGTTGCTCGTTGCAGATGGTTGTACTTCCTGGCTGATGTTCCACATCTGTTAAAGAATGTGAAGGCAGCACTCGTGAATGGGCATAAGTTTGTTGTATCGCAGACAACTGTCGCAGAGCACAATCTGCAAGGCAATGTTATCAATTTCCAGCCCCTTCATGATCTCGTCAAATTTCAAGAAGATCTGGATCTAAAGTTGGCTCCAAAGCTAACTGCAGCTTCATTGAGGCCTTCACATTTTGATAAAATGAAAGTGTCGAATGCACTAAGAGTGTTGAGTCATGAGGTAAGCTCTGCACTAACATACCTTGTTAGTAAAGAGGGGAAGGATGAAAAGTACCTCACTACTGCCTGGTTTATTGAGCTAATGAACCATTGGTTTGCTCTCATGACAAGCAGACATCCTGTACTAGCACTGAGTAAACTGCATGCTGATAAGTACGACGAAGCGGTGAGATTCCTGCGCAGTGTTATCAAAGTCTTCGAAGGTTTGCGAGTAGGCAAAGGGGAGTGGAAGCCCATCCAGACAGGAGTAATTCTGTCTACTACATCAGTCCTCGGCATTGCTGAGGAGTTGCTGAATGCAGGCCATGCATTCCTTTTGACGTCGAGATTAACTCAGGACTGTCTTGAGAATTTGTTCTCCGTTGTGCGTCTCAGAAAACCAGTGCCATCCCCTCTCGAGTTCAAATACTCATTGAAATTAATCAGTACTGCACAGTTCCTGACCATTCGACGCTCTGGGAGCTATCAGCAGGATGATGGGGAGTTCCTCGCTGACTTTCTCGACCAGACTGTGCAGATTCCATCGGAGCCCCAAATTCAGCATGTCAGCTTCTCGGATGACAAGAATATTAGAGATCTTCCACAAGCTGAACTTGACAGTCTGTACAACCTAGCAGGGTACTGCGTTCACAAATTCAAGCGAAATGAAAGAACATGTGCTACGTGCATAACCAGTGTCATTGCAGGACCAGAAGATGTAGTACAGCGTAAGGCCAGCAGGCAAGGGTGGGGGTTGCCCCGTTGTTTGTGCGTGTCGTTACTCGTCTTGCATTGTTGACTAACTACACAGTGCACCGGAACCGAAACACGGTGGAACGTGTTATTGCGGAGGGAGCGCAGTAGTACTGAGGCGCTCGAGTGGCTAACAGAGTCCGGGTGGTGATTATACGGCCATTTCAACGCCGCAGGGTACAACAGGCGAGTGAAATACCTAAGGTTGTTGCTAGTCACTATCTTTCGACCGGTGGTGCCATCGGGTGTCGCCGGGAGATCTCAAAACGCTACACTATATACATATGTAGGACTAGATATGTTAAACTTTACAGTACAGTACCGGTATTTTAGTATTGCTTTGCTTCATGCTAATTAAAGGTTGTCTGATAAGATGATATTCTTTTCTTTGTTACTCCATTAATTACTTCATTTGTAATATTATTGTAATAAATTGTACGAAAGGAGAGCGAGAAATTCACGGGGGGAGGGGCGTTGGGGGATGTCGAGGGGCCCAAAGAAGCTCGAAGCCTAAGAGCCCTGCCATGGGTTAATACGGCACTGGGGTTGGGGGTGATTATTGTTCATTCCCCAGGAACAAATCCTCTAATAATCCTTTATGGCTACGCCCCGATATGTAACACACTGAAGTTGATGTCCACAATCTCCCTTTTGTACTTCTTCATAAGAATTACTTATAAAACTTTCCGAAATATTGGTCCTAAAATGCTCCAAAATAAAGCTCAGATTGCACCAGAGAGCATCTAGAACCCCTGAGCTTCCAGGGCCCTTAAGCGTAAGTGCGCAAAAATAAAACCACCGTGAAATATACAGCTTATACAATACACACATTAAATTTATAATGAGTCTTCTATGATATAATCAATATTCAGTATAATCTAACAATGTCACTAGCCAATAAGCCAGTTCGTAGTTACAGTGTGCGCATGCGCGAACTTTGCCATGAATTATTCCGGGTCGAATTTTTCACATACGTTTCAAAAGTTTTTTTAACACCCAAAACTCGTGACGTAGAATAGCCTAGTTGATGCTCTGTTGGTATTCAAACAATTATATAAATATACAGGCAAACAGTGTTTGATTTATGTCTGTGTTATTCTCTCTATCAGCGATTCTCCCAGCAACAGCAAAGGAAATCAACTCTACGCCGCAGCATCTTCTGCGTGCTGCTGGCCGCCAGTAGAGAGCGCTGCTTCCAGCGCCTGAACCAACTCATCTGCCTGGCTTGAATCCTCTGTGACAAAATAGTTCGTATTTCCACCGCACAGTACACATACGCATGCATCTGTGTCGTTGTAATGCTAGTCTTCGCGTGTGCATGTACACGTGCGTGTGTGCGTGTGCACGTACACGTTCGTTCGTGCGTGCGTGTGCACATACACGTGCGTGCGTGCGTGTGCACGTACACGTGCGTTATAGATACGTGTAGGCCCGTGTGATTGTGATAGTGTGACCAGTATAGTGATCATGCCCCCCAGTATGGTGGTTCGCAAACAGTAGATATATGTGCTATTGCACTAAAGCTGTAGGCAGTATAATGCTATAACCACATAATTATTACAGTTACTCTATTCTTTAATAGTTAGCATCATGGTGACAGTTATATACAATACATAGATGGCTACGCAGGCCAATAAGCAAATACGTGTTACAAATTAAGAAACGTTCAGAATATATCCTGAAAAGAGGTGGCTCGATGAAGCCAATCATGTGATTGGACAGCACTTGTTTCAACTTTCTGTACCACTCAAGGTTTTCCATTGACACGCTGATAAAAGTGCCAGGAAAGATGCTGACAAACATGGACATCAGCAATATTAAACAACATTGCAAAGAAAGTCTGCAGAAGGGATCTACTGATGTAGAACATCTGTTCGAGGAATTAGATTTAATACTGAAGAAGGAACCAATGGCCCAAATACGTGTAAATGTTAATGAGGATAAGCAAGTTCAATATACATTTGTATTTAAAACATTCAAAGCTCGGCACATTTACGTTGAATAAGCAACATTAAATAACTTATGATTAAATGGAGGCATGCGTATGCAGGTAGAATGTCGTTCAGCATTATTAGAAAAAGAAAACTTCGGAGTGCTAAAAACTGGCAACAGATTTTCTAGGCAACACATTTCTATAGCGATGATTATCTTTCCGTGAATTCACGGTCGGTCTGGTTATTCATCATAGCTCGTTGCAGAGGATGAGTGCTTGCAAACGCCCCGGTCGCATGCCCATAAAAGGAGATATATAAGCACCTGTTTATTACAAATATAATGTTCCTCCTGAGCTATGCTATTAACATCCTATGCGCATATGAACAAGTTCAATGTTATTTCAACTCGAAGCAAACGCGAAACGCGAACGCGAAGATGCAGAGTGCGGAAATATTAGAAGTGAATGCAGAAACACGATTACCTCTCTATGTGAGTTGTCCAAAGTCCATGAAAAACTTCAGGAAATTCAAGATGCTATTGACTTTGACTCTGATAATGAGAAACGTTTAAGCGAATTAGAGGTAGATGCTCAACGAGCAGAGATAGAGGACGAAGAAAAATACCGAGAGCAGTATGTGATGATAAATGCAAAAGTGCAATGCATTGAAAGCAAATGGTGGAGGCATGCGGTAACAAGCAGTCAACACAGTTCAAAAGCAAGTAGTGACAGCAAGATGCATTAAAGAACATGCCATTAAAGGACATGATAGAGTACATCAAGGCCAAGGATTCTGGAAAGCGCTCGGCATCATGCCTACTCGACCCTCAGAGCACGGATGCGATCAGTAGTTTGTATCGGCGGGGGAAACAGCAGGACGTCCGCACCAGGGGAGCCAGGCCGGAGAAACCGAAGGCCAAGCCCGAAGGGGTATGCATCTACTGCGGCGAGGTGGGCCACGGCAAGATACCTCAGTGGCGAGGGTATGGTAAGAAGTGCCGGAAGTGTGGCCGCCAGAATCACCTCGACAAGGCGTGCCTGGGCGGCCGACCGACTAGGCCCCCATCTGAGGAGACCGACGGGATGTACGACGAGCAGGCGGCAGCTTTCGTCGAGCTATGCACAATCACAGTGGCCAGCGAGGACGACGAGTTACGCACACCACCCCTTGCTCACCACCTGTACAATGATACGTGCGATAAGTGGATGAAACGCGTGTCCAACCCACAGCCGTACGTCAACCTCACTCTCACCACCGAGCGCAAAGATTGCAAAGTGCTGGGTTTTAACCTCCTGAAACCCTGCCCGGTATGGCCAATACGGGGTGCCAGAGCTGCCTGATCGGCATTAAAGTCGCGCAACAAATGGGCTTGAGTACCGAGGACCTCATACCTGTGTCCATGACCATGGAGGCTGCAAACAACAAGAGAATTCGCACGAGACTTGGCGCGAGACCCTGAAGGCAAGGGAGGAGGCAATCCGCAAACGCCACCTCCGCACAGCTGACAACTGGGCAGAGCACACTAAACGCCTTCCGCCGCTTGCGGTATAGGACTTAGTCCGTGTACAGAACCAGACAGGACCCCACCCCAACAAATGGGACAAAACGGGCAGTATCGTGGAGGTACGCCAACACGACCAATACGCGATCAAGATTGAGGGCTCGGGCAGAGTCACACTTCGGAACAGGAAATTCCTGCGCAAGTTCAGCCCAGTTCACAATGACCAGCAGCCACCACGATCGATCTATGACGACCTAGCAACCTGTGTCACCGTACCAGCGCCCGTCGTGACACCGCCGCTACCTGACCTCGACAGCGACCCCGCGACGCAGACGGGGCCCACACCGCCGCCGGTGCTGACATCAGTAAGCACACCCCGGCACAGGACACCGCCCGCTTCAGTGACGCCAGCAGCACCAGGTTGAGGCACACCGAGGCATGCGATCCTTCAGACGCCACCCCCGGCCCCTGAGACCCCGAGAGCCCCACCCCCACCGGAGCCCGACGTGACACCACCAGCACCAGCAACGGGTCAAAGCCGATCCACCAGAGCGACCAGCGTGCCTACCAGGCACAAAGACTACTCCATGGGATAGTCATACGATGGGTTATATAGACGTTTGTTCACATCTATTAAACTTCAAATTTTCTCAGCCTTTATCCATTAGCATAATAAAGACTCGGAGGGAGATAGAGAACATTTTTTGCCTAAGTCATATTTAGCCATTATGTAATCATAATAACAAGTCACAAGATCTGTATTTCATTTAGCTTCCATTGATATGTGTTTGTACGAGAAATGGTTAATAAATATTCATTGATGTAGAATTGCAGCAGTTTTTTGCCTTTTTCTCAAAAAAACTGCAAAAATGACTTAGGCACCTTTGTTTCGAGGGTGACGATATGTTGAAGTTAATTCCCAACACATTAGCAGCAGGATGGATCATAACTGCTCCCAATGCTGGCAAGATTTCATGGACATATATTAAGGAACTGCACAAACTTCAAGGACTTAGACTTGGCAACACCCTGAAGGCACCACACATAGCCTGGCAAAAACAAAAAATGAAGGTGAATCTCGCTGCACAAGCGGCACTAGGCAGCAGTGTTGCTGATGGTATTGAATATTGCAATAGAGACTTCGATCCTCCCCAGTTCCGTGGCTCTGAAGCTACCGTTGAATTCATCAGATGCATAGACCGTCTCTTTGACATCATGAATTCTCGAAAGTCGAAATCCACTGGCGCATAACTTCAAGTCTCCAATGTATCTCACCCGGAGGAAGATGCCATTCATTGGATGCCTGGCAGGATTTACGAATGTGGGGGGTCTCTTTGATTCTCTTGTCAAGAGTGAATCTAGTATGTTAAAGTATCTCCTCACATAAAAACTTCCCTAAGACCACACTGATCTCGTCTTCTGCGCAGTTCGGTCTGCTAGCGGAACCAACAACAGCCCAACAGCACAACAATTTCCAACCACATACAATTTTTTTACCGTCCGAGTCCAACCGTTAGATAGTTTTGCCAAAACTAGTGACAAGGCCCTTTGGAATTACGAGGAGGCTGGAATCAAAGCTAATGCATTTGTTCATCACTCCCGAAGTTTGATAACTTCACTGATTAGAAGGATGGGTCAGGTGTTCCAGTTGAAATTAAGGCATATTTTGAAGGCCAATGTGTTGAGGGTATCCTTGTGCATTATTATGTTGGGGAGCGCTCTCATATACTCTTTCATGATGCCGGTAGTGTTTTATTTGTGGGATATGCTTTCGTGTTTCATTGAGAAGGTATTGGGAGCCCCAACCGATCGGTGTGGGACTCGACTCGAAAGCCTAGTGCTATTTTGACCCTCACAGCACTCATTTGTTAGTAAGTTCACTATTCTTTTTTATTTATACTCTCACGTTATACCTATCATACACCTGCTGTATTTTAACTAAGTTATGTGCTAAATAAAGAATCTGAATCAACCGTCTCCTCCAAGCAATTCAGAAAGACTTAAAAATGGATTGTTTCAAAGTTGGATGTCGGGCTCTTGACATTATTGGAAAATTATTTACTGCCCCTTGGCTTCGATACACGCGTGACTGACGCTGCAACAGATTTGCTCTGCAATGTTAGTTGTCCTACCTCGCCAGTGTGCAGAAGCTCAGCTCCTCCTGGTGCGGTGTATCACCAGCCTAGCTCCAATATCATTTCTTACTCAGCATCGTATTCTGTGAACAACATTAGTGGCAAGAAGATTTTCTGGATGTTGGATGCATCCATTAAAAGGGCACCTATTGCCCGAATGGACTTGCACGAGGGTAGAATCCTCTACATTGTGAATAAAACTATGGTTCATGGTTAGAAAAGCAAAGTGATTCTGAGAAAAAGAACATCATATCAGTTGTAAGAAAAAGTGCCAGGGAGCAAAGGAAGAACACTAAAGTGGACGAAAACGCAGTTAAGCAAATGTAGATCTCGGCAAAGCTCAGAAGGAAGAACTACAGCGAGAGTAAGGAAAACAGGTTGAACATTTTTAAATGTGGGGTCTATGGCAGACGGTTGACGATATGGGTGACGCCTTAGCCTTCATTCAACCTTGTCAACTCAATGCAGTAAAGGCACAGATTCGTGTTCGGAAATCTATTCTTGCTGAAAAGGATGAAGCCACTCTGTTTGCTTTTTCTGCCAAGCAGAAAGTCCATTCATTAAAAACTCTGAAGTGGAACTTGCCGCAGCTCATAAACCGGACTCTTACTAGTAGAGAACACTCTACTAACTGCTTGTGTGATGGACCCCACTGTTCTTGTTGGGTGGAAAGTAACTCATGCTTGGAATGAAGATGGTGGTACCACTTGGCATGAGGGAACAATATGTAGATGGTTGAGGAGTCCAAAGAGTATCATATAGAATATACCAGTGGAGACCGTTTTTGTGATGTATTCATGGTTAGTAATTCATGGTAGTACTGACACCGTCTGGTGTTTCCCTCTAGCGGTAATAATTGGTACTAACACGTGCATGAACAAAGCATTATGG
Source organism: Priapulus caudatus (assembly GCF_000485595.1). Taxonomy (NCBI): domain Eukaryota; kingdom Metazoa; phylum Priapulida; class Priapulimorpha; order Priapulimorphida; family Priapulidae; genus Priapulus; species Priapulus caudatus. The sequence goes on along the minus strand of NW_014577204.1, from coordinate 767,249 downwards.
TATGCCGCACGGTATTCCAATATGGCTGCACAATGATAAATCTCGTTTGTAAATGTTTACAAGTGGCTTCCTCTGCCTTCCTCTACTACACTACACTGGCGACCGAGTGATGGCTTCAAAACAACTACCGAAATTTGTGGAAGAGGATGAAGACGATTACTAAGCCAAGGAGCATCTTTAGCATAGATGGGTTGCTGTACAAGCTAGTGTCTGATAATGCTGCCGCGTTCACTGGTGCAGAGTTCCAGGAATTTCTGGCTAGGAACGGTATCCGTCATGTTACTGGAGCACTGTATCATCCTGCGACAAACGGTTTAGCTGAAAAAGCCGTTAAGTCGTTCAAGAAGAAAATGGACAAAATGCAAGGACCACTGGAGGACAGATTGTGCAGGTTCCTGTTCGACTATCGAATAACGCCACATGCGACAACTGGCGTTCCGCCTTGTGAGTTACTGATGAAGCGCTTAATCAAGTATGCACAAATATATATCATGATCAAGTCATCTTATATAGGGAGAGGGTCTTTATTTGGCATTCATTTTTATACTGTTGCCGAAAATGTGATGCAAATGACCACTTTCAATGATCTTGATGAAATTTTTGTTTTGTTGTTTTCACTCTCATCTCTGGTCTACCGATATACGCGTGTGCAACTTATGGTTATTCTTTTGTAGAGGCTTGTTTCCGATGTGATAAGGATGGCAGGGTGATCGACATTGAGGAGCATATTGCAGAAACCCTTAGATATGCGCCTCACCGTGGTTCAGCCAGTTGACGTCTCGTTATTTTTCCCATTCAAGAACTCTTTCAATAAAGCAATGGAATCGCACATGAGATCCAATCCCGGTCAACCCATCAACATATACGACATGCAAAGCTCGTGAACGAGGCCCAGATGGCGGCGATGACACCGCGCGACATCATAGCCGAATTTCAGAAACCTGGCATTTTTCCATTCAATGACCAACTATTTTACGATGGTGATATCGCAGCTGCAGAAGTTACCAACAGGCCTGCACCTGAACTACCAGATAACTCGACACAACCAGGACAAAATGTACTTGACGACCATGTGCCTTCAACGTCGACCGCTGACGAGGCCGAGGGAGATGTTTCAGAAGGGAAGAACAACAACCTAGACCATGTTAAAACTCCTGAAAAGCAAGTGCTAAATACGTCGTACATCTCGCCTGCTGATTTAGTTCCTGACCCTAAAGCTGCCCCGCGCAAGAATACTGGGAATGGGAAGAAAAAAGTAATGATTAAAATACCTTAACGCTAGTGAGATTCCATTGCGCAAACTTTAGAAGAGCGTGAGGCGCGTAAGCGACCCAAGGATCCAAAGATTAAATTGTTTTTACCCAAAACCAAGAAAACAGTTCAAAAACAAAAAGCAACACTGCATACAATGCAGACGACAGCAATCATTTGTTATTTGGACGTCATCCAGACGTGTACCATCCAGTCTGATAGTGACTCAATCTGACTCATCTCACTTCAATCTGCAACTTGGACAACAACATGCCTGATGCTGTTAGCAGAAGCTGCTTCCTCTCCAGCAATGAATATGGGAGAAACATCTGCCCTGTATTACAATGCTAGGTAGCTAATCTATAAAGAGGTGAAATCGCTGCCATGCAATGCATGCGATGCTGCAGTTCTGGACAAAAAGTCCAGACGTAGCATCACATCGTGTATGACTGGCAATAAAGTGGTTATTTACAGAGCTAAAGCATCCATCAGACGCTGTCGTCAGACTCATCACCAAATATGAGACACAAATTTGCTTCCAACGTACAAACATTGCACTATACTTGTGCTATGGAAATACACTGCAACATTGGAGTTTAATTAAACGATACATAAACCTGCAGTTACATCTCTCCGAGAGGCAGGAAAACTACCATTCACTACGAGATGGGCACAAAGTACATCTCTACAGGTTCGACCACTGGTACCATAAAGGATTAAATATATGAAGCCATTTACATCTGCACAATCAACTGTAGCATCAAGGACCAAGATGAAGGGATTGATAGTGCAATGATTGTATCTGTACATGTGTGAGTGAGCCACTGCAAATGTGATGCTGAAGTTCTTTGCATTGCTACTATAATAATGGTTCTCAGTCTTTTAGTAAATATGACTTGATTGTGTATTAATGTGCCATCTACGCTGTTCGTCACAGATCACGGCTGGATGGCGCTGCATGGTTGAAGTCAAGCGGAACTTCCAGGCATCGTGCATTCAGGCATGTGAATAATGTCTCTGCTGGACAACCACTCCGCAACTACACCATCAATGCGTGGAAATACTGAGTAGTCCACATTGCTTCACCATATAAGCAGACCAGCTTGAGGCACCTTACCCCCAATGATCTACCAAGTGCAAGCTATGCACTGGTGGAGTCACAGTGAGCTGCTCATCTCATTTTAAATTTATTCCATGCAGTTTTTCCATGCTACCATTTAAAAAAAAGATCATTTTTCTGATGACATCACCTTAGATACATACATGAGAATTTCCAGCGGATCCGCGGATTTCCGCTTTTTAAATTATTTTACCAAGCATAATGAAAAATTGCTAAATTCGTGTCGATTCGGTTTTCACGTTTAGATATCATGGCTGAAATTTTACAAACCGAAAAATATTTTTTGCAAAAACATTTTAATCAAATTAAGATCGAAGATAATTATTTCTATGGAACCTTTGTCGAAGACGCTGGTAGAAGTTCGGACGTAGTCTTGGAGGAGTTTCTATGTTTGTCCTCGTGAAGCACGTGAAGGAGCATAAGTGTTACCCTGACTCAGTCTCAGGCTGGTTATTTAATTATTTAATAATTTATAACTATAACCTTTTTATATATTCTATAAACAAAGTGTACAATGGGGAAGTGATAGTATTAAGCCTGATAGTATGCCTGTATTTGTACGGGGAGCTGGGTATGCTGTCATGCAATTCCTATTTGATGAAGTCAGTAATAATTAATAAGTAGTAATTATTAAATAGTCCAGTACTGTTACTAGTCATACTAAATTTTAGTTTAATTTACTTCTACTGTGAGGGACCTTTCTAGCATAATGTGCCCTTGTGGGAGGGGCATTTTTTATTTTTTGAAATATAAAGGATTTCACGCCTCACCTCTCCATTTTCGAAGGGACCAGCAAAATTTATATTCCTTAGTTTTGACTTTGTGCGCTGGTGTTTGCGCATGAGTCATCAAGCACTAGATCCTCTTTTTGGCAACCTAGATCGCATGTTTGGTCTCCAGCTCTCCTCATGTTTGGTTTGCGTATTCACAAATCTTTCCATACGAGTGCTTTATTGGTTATTCAAGAATATATCGTTATCGACCACCACTGTATGTAGATAATGAACCCGTTTAAACCACACTTAGCACGAAAGGCGTAGTCCACTGGATGGAAGGCTTACGACAAAAAGAGTGGACATGGCCAACTATTGTCATGATAACTAAAGTTGCCCGAATCCTTAATGTGGCTGCGGCTTTATTAGGCCAAAGAGATAACCAGATCATTATGGCCCGTGTGCCATCAGAAGAGACCATGTGTAACAGAGTCACGTACCACCGGCGTTACGACTCTGTCGGAAGCCGTGCAAATGAGCCGTGGGAGTGCCGAGTCGGCATTTTGAGTCGAAAAGTAAATTAGCTCCTGTCTTAACTGGATTAGCCGTAATCCACCGACGCTACGACTCGGTCGAAAGTCGTGTCGGCATTCCGACCGGCGTGTACGTGCCACGACTCCAAATGGGAGTCGTGTGAGGTGTTGCCAAAAAGTAAATTAGCTTCTGTCTTAACTGGATTAGCCGTAATCCACCGGCGCTATGACTCGGTCAGAAGCCGTGTCGGCATTCCGACCAGTGTGTACGTGCCACGACTCCAAATGGGAGTCGTGCGAGATGTTGCTGCAAAGTAAATTAGCTTGTGTCTTAAATGGATTAGCCGCATCGGTGGTGCAGGGCGAAAGCCCAATTATCTCCACCGCCGAGAGTCGCAGTAGTGTGTATGATGCATGCGTGGGTCGCGGACGTGCCTGTGACTATATAAGCCGGGAGCCGGGAAGAATCGAGAACTGCTTCCAACTAGGCACAAACAGGCACGACCGCGACAACAGCTGTAACCATTCGAATCACCATTAAACGTCTAATCATGGTATAACATCTGGCTTCTTCTTGTCTATGCTTTTGGCTTAACGAACTAACACAATAACGCAAGTAACGGCATTACATATTTGGTGCGGTGAGTGTCGCTCAAGTTCCTGGTTGCGTGGCCACTCCCATGGTGCTTCCTATACGATCACTGTGCCGTCACTAACTTTTTTGTCTATCGCTCGCGACTGACGATCCTATTGCAGTGCCGTATAGTCGGCTGGGTAAGTAAAACTAACCTTTATCCAGTCGGTGGTTATGTGTTGTCAGTGATAGAAGCTACAAGTGCCTTATTTGAGTGGGAAGATATGTCGGCGATAACTCTGATTGCATTATGCTTGATCCCTCGTCAATTGGGTGGCTACCCTGTCGCGGGTTTCTCGTCCTTTTGCTACAGGGGACAGATGGATCCGTTAAGGATACTCTCAACCTTTTGCACGGATATTGCTCTAATAAAGATTAAACGTTTATTGACGAATGAATCAAATCAATCACTTGTTTTATTTATAGAGGAGATATATCTCTATGCTCAAGGCAAAAAATTTCATGAAATTTCCAGCACCTAATTATGTTACCACAAAAATTTTGAATTTTTATGTAAAAATTTTATTTTGGATATTTCTCAATTACCAGAAAGAGTGAGGATACATTTTCGCCACATGTTGAGCACAATATGTACCAAAATAGTGCATCAAGATTTTTCTTTAAGTTTCATATTTACCGAGAAAAATTAAAAAAAAACTGCCTAAAATTTAAGTAGCCCGTTTGAATTTAAAATTTTTGCGAATAAAGAGACATAACTCATCAAATACTGCACTTAATAACAATCCCTGACGCGCTTGTTTACAGCAATATGTTACCATTAAAACGAGTGTAAAATTAAATTATTCCGAGTTGTAATCACAGAGAAATATCCATTTATACATCGACTACCAAGTCAGAAATTGGAACGAAGAAATCAGCGTTTTTCTGACGTCAGCCGCAGCTCACTACACGAAACGCTCTGACAGTTCACATGTACCGTTACATGGAGAAATGAACATGTACACAGGTGGCACATAGTGTTAGCCATCGAATAAAGTTGAAAATGAAAAACCGGTAAAAATTTTCCAAAAACCTTGAGAGTATCCTTAACCACCGCACTCAGTGTAATAACTGCTCTCTGGTCAGCCATTTATTCTCAAAGCCTCGATCCCACAATGCAACTGTTTGAACATAACAATTAGAGCAGTCATCGTCTGCTAGCAGAATACTACATACACTATATGCACAGTTGCGACAAGGCAAACACCTGGGAAACTGTTGTGCTTGATCGCCATCAATGGAGAAAAACTATATGGGAATCCTCTCAACACTTTGAAGCCCAAAGAAGGCAGCATCAAATAGAGAATCGCGAATGACAGAAAGCACGTGCTGCAGACAGAGTGAATCACCCTTCCCCATTCATCAATCTCAACAACACCTGCGTACATTGTAACAAGACATGTGGATCCAGGATTGGCCTCGTCAGTCATCTAAGAACCCACAGACATCCATAGCCTTCCCATTGGAGACAATCATCCTCGAACTCGAGAGATTGCCGATGATGCACGGGACAGGGTGCTATACCTTAGTTACCTATATAACTACATATCATGTCATCAATGATCAAGGTCATACCAAAGCAAAGGGATGGTATTTGGATGGAATTTCTTTTGGTATGGCCTTGATCATTGATGACATGTAGTTAGACTAAGAGGTATATGTGACATTAGTCATTACATACAAAAGGCAATCTATGTGTTAATTGTTCGTGATACACCATGAGCAAGTGCATATGAGCAAGTGCATATGAGCAAGTGCAACGAAATACATAAGTGCAATACATCCTGCTTTACAATATTGCTTAACGTTTAACAAAGAGATTTACCGGCTGTGTAACAAATTTATTGACTATTTTATATCATCTGGATGTTGCAGCATTGCTGATCTTCGAACACAATACAGTAAATGTTCCAATCAGCTTTTTTGGACATCCCTTTACAATCGAAAACTCGGAAATTGAACATTGCATTCACGGATCTATCAAGGTAAGAGGACTCACAAGGTAATTCACCCACTAGGTTGAAACCCCAATGCAACCCGATGAATCTAGTTTAAATAATTGTTTAGGGTGTGTAACAATCTCAGAGCTGGTAGTACACCATCTGGTGCTGCCATCTGTAGTAGAGGATTGGCATCATGGCGGCTGAGCATGTTATACAGTTTACAGTTAATACAGTTATATATCGTTCTACATCCTTTGCTGTGATAATAAAAACACATACTGAAAACATGGTGGCAGCGATAAAGAAGAACCCACGGCAGTTGTACAATACGACGTGCGTTAAGGTAGAATACCGAAGTTGACTATAATAGTGCTTTTTGTTGGTAAGAGTGAAAGGGGGGGAAGAGTGAAAGGTTCGGAATAAAATCGGCGCAGGAAGTGTTTCAGAAACGAGTGGCTCAAACACTTTGAAAACATCGACTGCGTTTGAGACCAATATCGATGACATCATTGTCTGGGGAACAACGGCCAAGAACAACAACGACCGCAGACCAGGGAGTAAGGAGATGGTGAGCATCATCGACAGTGCCACAGCTTCAGGTGGGATGAAGCCCTATGAAGAGGCTGATGAGCAAGAGGCAGACACGATGATGTCCACCATAGTTGGTCAGATCAGGTATAGCGGTTACATGGCCTCTACTACCAGAGGGGTGTTCAAAGAGAAGGCATGTGACCAGGAGTTGGCGGTTGACCTCTTAGAAACTGACAGACACCTGCTAGCTGCCAGAGGCTTCTCCAGGGCAACAAAGGACATAAAAGACCTTTGCCTCATCATCCTGGTGGGAGAACAAAGGCCCTCAACAACGCCTCAAAGATGAAGGACAACGCCTAGTTGTCACTCTAGCCAGAGCGTACAAATCAGTACCAGTAAGACTGATGCATGACCGCGGAAGAACTCACGTTCGGCAGGATTGCTGCAGCGCACGCCGGATTTCATGGCCTTGACCCTAAAACGACTTCTCAAGAACCACTCCACGGCCTATCAGTACGTGGATGAGAAAATGCACGCTCCCTGGTGTCTTACAATTTCCAGGTGCCATATCCATAATTCCAGTCGAATGGGTCGATTATAGGGTGGAACATTTCGTTTGGTCCGTCATGTTCTCCAAACGATAAGAGGTATTACCGCCACTCCGAGAGGAGAAGATGTGCGAATTAGAAGTGGGAAAAGGTGGATTCCTGCTACCGCGTAAACAGTGAAGCGTCACAACCTCGTTCATACAACGTCGTCACACACTCCGGTCAACAGTATAGACGCAACCGGCGACATCTGCTAAAGACTGGCGAAACGCATGGCGATCCTTCGGATAACATCGATCCGGAAAATGTCCCAGACACAGCGCCAAACATTGCCTGCGGTGGAGCTTCTCAGTGGCATGCTCCTATCGAGACTCCGGACACCAATGTGAACAGTCAGATGAAGGACACCGTGTACACAACTCGATCCGGAAGAACTGTAAAGCCACCCTCGCGATTTGATGATTACGCTTAAAAGGACTTGGGACATTGATACCTAAAATGTTTGTAAATGACAGCACCAGGAGTTCTAACTTCTCAAAGGGGGGGTTGTAACAATCTCAGAGCTGGTAGTACACCATCTGGTGCTGCCATCTGTAGTAGAGGATTGGCATCATGGCGGCTGAGCATGTTATACAGTTATACAGTTATACAGTTATATATCGTTCTACATCCTTGCTGGATAATAAAAACACATACTGAACAATCATGGGTGGCAGCGATAAAGAAGAACCCACGGCAGTTGTACAATACGACGTGGTTAAGGTAGAATACCGAAGTTGACTATAATAGTGCTTTTTTGTGGGTAAGAGTGAAAGGGGGAAGAGTGAAAGGTTCGGAATAAAATCGGCGCAGGAAGTGTTTCAGAAACGAGTGGCTCAACACTTTGAAAACATCGACTGCGTTGAGACCGATATCGATGACATCATTGTCTGGGAACAACGCAAGAACAACAACGACCGCAGACCAGGGAGTAAGGAGATGTGTGAGCATGTCATCGACAGTGCCACAGCTTCAGGTGGGATGAAGCCTATGAAGAGGCTGATGAGCAAGAGGCAGACACGATGATGTCCACCATAGTTGGTCAGATCAGGTATAGCGGTTACATGGCCTCTACTACCAGTCAGGGTGTTTCAAAGAGAAGGCATGTGACCAGGAGTTGGCGGTGACCTCTTAGAACTGACAGACACCTGCTAGCTGCCAGAAGGCTTCTCCAGGGCAACAAAGGACATAAAAGACCTTTGCCTCATCATCCTGGTGGGCAGGACAAACAGGCCCTCAACAACGCCTCAAAGATGTAAGGACAACAGCCTAGTTGTCACTCTAGCCAGAGCACTGTAGCATCCGTAGTGTACAGTAAGACTGATGGCATGATCCCGCGGAAGAACTCACGTTCGCAGGATTGCTGGCAGGCACCCGGATTTCATGGCCTTGACCTTAAAACGACTTCTCAGAAGCACTCCACGGCCTATCAGTACGTGGATGAGAAAATGCACCTCCCTGGTGTCTTACAATTTTCCAGGTGCCATATCCATAATTCCAGTCGAATTGGTCGATTATAGGGGTGGAACATTTTTCGTTTGGTCCGTCATGTTCTCCAAACGATAAAAGGTATTACCGCACTCCGAGAGGAGAAGTATGTGGCGATATTAGAAGTGGGAAAGGTGGATTCCTGCTACCGGTAAACAGTGAGCGTCACAAACCTCGTTCATACAACGTCGTCACACACTCGGTCAACAGTATAGACGGCAACCGGCGACATCTGCTAAAGACTGGCGAAACGCGTGGCGATCCTTCGGATAACATCGATCCGGAAAATGTCCCAGACACAGCCGCAAACATTGCCTGGCGGTGGAGCCTTCTCAGTGGCATGCTCCTATCGAGACTCCGGACACCAATGTGAATCAGTCAGATGAAGGACACCGTGTACACAACTCGATCCGGAAGCAACTGTAAAGCCACCCTCGCGATTTGATGATTACGCTTAAAGGACTTTGGACATTGATACCTAAATATGTTTGTAAATGACAGACCAGGAGTTCTAACTTCTCAAAGGGGGGGTTGTAACAATCTCAGAGCTGGTAGTACACCATCTGGTGCTGCCAATCTGTAGTAGAGGCATTGCGGCATCATGGCGGCTGAGCATGTTATACAGTTATACAGTTATACAGTTATATATCGTTCTACATCCTTGCTGGATAATAAAAACACATACTGAAACAGGGTGGAAAAAAGCAATTTTAATGTGGTGGTATCTGTATTTCTGGACTAAAGGTCAAGACACACTGCAGTGACAGCGACCGACTGTAACGGTTAACGACTTTTCGGAAAATTAGAAACTTCTTTGCTATGAGTCATTGCACACACACGCGACATCGTCTGGCCACAACCATGACAAAAATATTTAAAATTGTGCGCCGCCTATCACAAACCGTGGGACCGTGAACCAGTCTAATCACAAAGTAAGAGCCAAGTCAAACTAAGATCAGACATGATTATAGTACGTACATACAGTACACGATAATTTGCTGCATATATTTAACTTTATTATATTATCAGGATATTATTCTTATACCTAAAGCGTTTTTGCAGCCTTTTATTTAAAAGCAGCAGCAGGAGTTTTGCTGTTTGTTCATGTCTGCCACTGTGTACGTGAGAGCTGGGCAAACGTCAGTCATTAACGCCTGCAGTATGTCTGCGCCATTCTCCGAGACGTTTGTCGTTTGACGTTACGGTTGGTCGTTGTCGCTGCAGTATGTCTTAGACACTTTTATGCCTGATTTATTGCAACTGATTAATCAAGCTGGTTTTATTTAACAGGATGCTAGGGGAGGGCGAAAAGGCACTAATTCCCTTGGAGAACACGATTATGGGAAGTCCTACCAAACGTTTCAAGGCACCAGAAAACTTGACTGTCCAGCAACTATACAGATTCGGGGAATCCGGGTGTTTGAAAAATACACTATTGATAAAACATCGTGTGCAACCCCTAATGCTCTAAAGGCAGCTAGAAAGACGGAGCTGGACCGGCTGAAAGCTGAGCTGGAAGGCAAATACCCTCCATTACCTAAGATGAGATACTTCGAAAGAATTCCACTGTGCTGCCAACACAAGCAACATCCATTGGGAGCAGCTGCCACCATGAATCAGCATGTGGATAAGAAAATCATCAACAAAATTCATGAACTCGTGGTAAAGGGAATAACCCGTCTAGAAGAAGTCAAGCGTTTCCTGTGTGATTTTGTAGTAAAATACCTCTTTCCTGAAGCATCAAATCGCCCTAATCGGACGAATCGGAAGTACTAACCGTCAAGGCAAGATTTACGGAACCACATTGCTAAAGCCATATCTGTGTCACGGTACTGTAAACATGACCCAGAGCCCCTCAATCGCAAGATTGAAGAGTGGAAGAAAAGTGGTTCTAGCCACTTCTTCTACAGATGTTAGACTTAGACTATTAGACTTAGACTTATAGACTTTATACTTGCAGAACCTGTGTCTTAAAAGAAAACTCGAAACAGTAAAACAGAGTGTTGAAGGGATCTTAATTCAGGATCAATTGGCTGCCCTGGAGTTGCCTAAGGTAAGGCATGTATAGTAGGGCGTTTTAGCTTTGAGATGGAGACATGGGGAATTTGTCACATTACTCATGCAAATGTTCAGGGACGGTCGGCGATGGACCCAAAGGACATTGGCTACATACTTAAGAGCACACATAATTCAGCGTGGACAGAATGCATTTTAGAATAGCTACACAACTAAGAGCACACATAATTCAGCGTGGACAGAATGCATTTTAGAATAGCTACACAACTAAGAGCACACATAATTCAGCGTGCACGGAATGCATTTCAGAATAGTACAAACACATTAACTTCAACAAGAATGCGACGCGGTTTATCAAACGGCCATCATTAGGCAGGCAACGTCAACGGTGGTCGGCGCTCCTACCTGGTACCATCGGACATTAGTCGCGAGCGGTCATTATATCCACTACCCGCGTCATAAATTAGTTTAAGTCTAAACAGGTCGCGACGGGGTTGCGAGCTGTTTAAAAAAAACGGGTTTTGGTAAAAACGGGGGAGACGACGGCAACATCTGATCGGTACGTGTACACTGCTTTGACTGCGCTATTTATCCGTATTTATAATAATACTGTAGTTGTCACCGTTTATACAACTGTTACGTCCTACTGTCTACGTTCGAGATATATTCAACACTACATATGTATTATTGTTTAAATTAAACTTTCCTAAAGCAACCAGGCACTTCAAAGTCTAATGACAAACATTTTTGTTTTTCAACACCTGAAACAATTCGGCGCCTAACAATCAGTGCCTTCAATGTCCGTGCATGGGGCTTAAGAGAGAGTTGTATAGCTATAATTATGTCTTGTTTATGACCCCAATAACTTATTTTTTTAATCTTTTCATAGGAATCAGCAAACGTTCGCTGGAGTTCAGCGACAATAAAGAAAGCAATGCAGATCCGGTACGCGGTAGGGAGAAGTGGCGAGATCTGGAAGATCTGCGGCAGACTTGTAATCTACCACTTCCATCCTACCGCACACTCTGCTCTCGGTTTGAGAACCTTGATTTCACACCAGGAATTCAGACCACCATCATACAGTGGCTGGGTGGAAAAATGAAATCTATGAAGCGCGAGGAGCATGTTACAAGTCTAGCATGAGATGAAATGCAGCTTGAACAAGCTCGGGAATTTGACCACGTGAGTTACAAACTTCACCATCATACATGAAGTCGATTATTACCTCCACCAAGGGGTTGGCAGGAGATTATGTTTTCATCGGAGTGTGTTTGTTGGTTTGTGCGTTTGTTTGTTTGTGTACAGCCTAACTCAAAAAGTTATTGACGGATTGTCATAAAATTTTCAGGATAGGTCAGAAATGAGCTAACTTAGAATTGATTACATTTTTGTGGTGATCCGGATCCAATTAATTATCTAGCTGACCCTTCCTCAAGCTTGAGCTTCAGAGAAGACAGACTGGAAAGAATAGGAAGAGGTGGTGGTGTCATGATAGTTGCAAGAAAAGATATTTCTCCAAAACAGCTTCACCTGCCAACATTCAGCAGAATGGAGTGCACAGCAGTTTGTGTTACAAAGTCGTCCACCAAAGTTAACATCGTAACCATCTACAGACCCCCATCCTTGACGTCTGTCATCTTCAGCAAAAAGTTAGAAGGTATTTTGTAGTCGCTCCCGACGCACATCCCCAGAGTCATCCTGAGAGACTAACATTGACCTCATTGACTCTCCCAGACACATCATCCTGACTCTCATGGAACAGTTTGGTTTCAGTCAGCAGGTTAAGGGTTCAACTACGGAATATGTTTACATTTTGGACCATGTATACGTGAACAAAAAGGACTGTACAAAAGTGTGCATCCACGACACATATTACTCGGATCACGACACAGTATGTATCACTTTAAAACTGTAATCTCAGTGTTATATCATGTATAATGTGCTGTGTATAATGTCATAATGTTTATATTCACATTGCCTTGTACTGTATTAATTAAGTTTTGTTAACTATGTCGTTTATGGAGCCATAATAAAATGCATTAAAAGAAATTGTGTTGTCAACTCCTATGTCATTCAACAAACGATATGCTTAGCTAGGGACTGTGTGTTGTGGAGAATTGAGCTTCCTTGGCGAAGGTCTGCGCTCGCCGAGTGCTCTAGTTTAGCAATGTTTTACATCCCAAATAATATATTGGCTAGGTAATATATATCTTAATACTTTGACTTGCAGTCCTTGAAAATGTTTCTGGGGTATGCCTGAGATGACATCACTGAGAATATGGAGAACAATGGAATTCATACTAAAGACATCTGCATTTTATCTCTTCATTATTATATTCCTTATTCATATTAAAACTCCACAAAAGATTCGTTAGACTGTCGTCTAATGGTACATTGTATTTGCACGCTGTGCAGACCGAACCCAAATTTGGGCCAGATATGGTGTCCGCAAAGCGGCGCTTTTATAAGCGCCTCTCCTAGTTATATTTAGCTCCTTACAGTGAGCAGCCATTTTGGAGTGACTAAAATCATGGATCGGAAAACCAGTAACCCACGCAAAATACAAATATAAATAATTCAATAAAGACAAAAAGGAAAAGTCTAGCAGAATTAAAGTCAGGATAAAAAGGATAATTATGAGATAAACTAGAAAGGGCAGTTGTCGCCAACTACATGTATACCCCGTGTTCTCCCCAAGATGTGTAAGTATACGAAGTTTGGTCGTGCTAGGTCAATTAGGGGCCGAGTTATAGAGCGGAAGGGAAATATGATGAAGGTCAAGGTTAAGGTCAATGTCAAATAAAGGTTGCAGTGACCTGGTTTCGGTACGCGACACACCTCCCCAAGATGTGTAAGTATAGCAAGTTTGGTCACGCTAGGTCAATTAGGGGCCGAGTTATTAAGCGGAGGGAAAGTATGATCAAGGTCAAGGTCAAGGTCGAACAAAAGCTGCAGTGACCTGGTTTTGGTACGTGACACACATTCTCCCCAAGATGTGTAAGTATAGCAAGTTTGGTAGCGCTAAGTCAATTAGGGGCCGAGTTATAGAGCGGAAGGGAAATATGATGAAGGTCAAGGTCAAGGTCAATGTCAAATAAAGGTTGCAGTGACCTGGTTTCGGTACGCGACACACCTCCCCAAGATGTGTAAGTATACCAAGTTTGGTCGGAATATATAGAGACAATAGAGCGGAAAGGAAATATGATCAAGGTCAAGGTAAAGGCCAAATAAAGGTCGTAGTGACCTGGTTTGGTGACGCTGCGCACCTTCTCCCAAGATTGTAAGTATACCAAGTTTGGTAGCGCTAGGTAAATTAGGGGCCCGAGTTAGAGTGGAAGGGAAATATGATCAAGGTCAAGGTAAAGGTCAAATAAAGGTCGCAGTGACCTGGTTTTGGTACGCTGCTTACCTTCTCTCCAAGATTGTGTAAGTATACAAAGTTTTGGTAGCGCTAGGTGAATTAGGGTCGAGTTATAGAGCGGAAGGGAAATTGTCTGCGGCGGCGGCTGGGGAGTAATAAAACCATAGTATCCCCGTCGACTTCGTCGCGGGGATACAATAACCAGACAGTTATAACACCGAAATCTACAGAAACTGTCGGTGTAAACACCAGCTTCATCGATCAACTCATCAAACATCAATTTACAGTAGCTACAGATTCATAGGTACAAACTAATTGCCGAAGGGGTTGGAGGGGGCTGGAGGCGATATTGTAGTGGCCCTAGGGGTGAGCACCTACGGTATGACAGGCGTTATATAGTTAACACGTGTTTAAGTGTGTGGATTCATTAGTTGCACCTGCAATGCAGTAGCGTATAGCAGGGTTCTACCCGCGTGAAAAAGAACACAGTTATATTCGATTAACTGCAAGGTTATAGTTTTATTTCCTCTTACTAACATACAACTATCCAACTAATGATCTGAAAGACATTCCACCACATCGACCAGGCACTCAGTTGCGCAACAATATAAAGTTTCTCTTGCCTGATCCGGCAATTAATTTAATATTGCAGAACAAGGACAAAGTCAAGCAGATCCCCAGTGGAGTGAAAGAAAACGTGTGCTTCCTCCTGGAAAACGAGGCCGAGAGAGAATGTACACTGTAGCACATTGTGGGATAACTGTGGAGTGTGGGACAGCAATTCCGGAGGAACCCCCGCTGCATACTATGTCTCAAACAAGCAGAATAAGATGGTGTCTGTTGTGCTTAAGAATGGCAAGTATAGCTTCAAATAAAGTCCAAAGTCCTCCACGTTGCGGAATATCCGCGAAAATCGCGGAATTTGCGTGAATCGCGGAAAAATGCAGTTTTGAGAAAAAAGAAAGAAAAACCTCCAAAAATGACAAAAAACGAAATTTAATTAAATAAAAACTGAAAAAACATAATAAAAAGAAAATCTGCTTTAAATTCATCTTAATAAAGAATAATAAACTCACTAAATTAATATTTCACCATAATAACGCATGTAGTAGGCCTATGATCGATCTCCCATCTGCATCATAACAATCCGATTGCATCACCTGATCGAAAATTTCCATGGACAATTCGCGCTACTGCAATGCAGTCAATTTTCACACTTGAATTAACATTTACATCTAAGCTCAGCCAACATCAAATCTAAAATAATTAGCCCTCTCCCGATTCCGTTGCCTCGATGCCAATTTTGGATACTGCAACGTACTACAACAGAAACAGAAACAGAAACTTGTTGTCCCACAAGCCTCTGCGCGGCCCGCTCTAAAAATAGACACCGTATTCCCCATGCAAGTCTCTACACGTGCGGCGGTGAATGAATTGAATCAGTGCATGCATGGCTGCATGCTTGACCGAGTTGTACTTTTTAACCGAAGTTTGGATTGTAAATAAATAGCGAAGATGTCGCCGGTACCGAAAAGAAGTGCTAAATTAGGAGGGACGATTATGACTGCATCTTACAGGGCATCCGAGGCAAATTTAAGGATGATTATTACGCCGATAGAACTAAATTATTTTGTAAATTTTGTAAGCACACTGTGGAGTGGAGGAAGCGAGACACGTGTGTTGACCACCTCAAGTCTAAGAAACGTTTAGCAGCGAAAGCAGCAGCTGGAGTTGCGTCGAAAATGAAACAGCGTACGCTGACGAGCCCAGCAGCAACTACTTCCATGCAGAATCGCAGGGATTTCCAAGGAGACTTCGTTCGTATGATGGCAACAGCCAATATTCCGTTAGAGAAAGTTACCCTCACGAAACCCTTTTTTTTAAAACATTGCCGACAGGGTGGATCGGTACATGTCTGCTCAGTACGATCTAATAAAAACTAACCTTGATAAAGCCCTTAGCAGAATAAAAATACTAGACGAAGAAAACTGCATATTAAAATCCTCGCTTGAACAGCAACTTATCGACACTAATTCTGGACCGTCTAATTTCCGAAAGGCACCAAAAGATCCCCAAAACACTTCCTGGAAGCAGATCGAATGGCGATGAAATTTCTGACCGGGAGGATACAACAGCAGTAAAGATTTTGAGGTTACTGAGTCGTTATTTTACAAACCCACACCCCTCACGCTGTCACCGGCGACAGAAATTGTATGTACAGGGCATTGTCGCTGGCATTATATGGTACAGAAGAACACCACATGCACCTTCGATTGCAAGTTGCTATAGAAATCGCCAAGAATCGCCACTTCTATGATGGAACAAGGAATTTCTTGACACTACGGAGCTCATACGTTTATGCCAAGATAGCGGGAAGCAGGTTGAGCCGTGCATTCCAAGTGGACCTAAAGAAAATGTCACATTCCATGTTGAGAATACCGCAAACATTCGTAGACTCCCGTGAGCAGGGCTCGCAGAGCCACTTTCCTGATTACTGTGAGTCCTGGAGTGCGGTAAGTGGCTCTTCACCAACGTCACTATACTGGAAGAAGGATGGGTACCAGATTTACATCGTAAAGAAGGCCGGCCAGTATTGCTATTATATAATAAGAGGAGTAATGAACAAGTTTATCCGATCATTACCCCACAACCGCCATCAAATGAAATCCTACAACTACACGGCATTAAAGTCCTGCTCAAGCTACAGGAGGCGCGTGTCCTGGGTGGAGCATGAGGGGCTGTCAAAGGAACATCGCCATTGTCGAGTATATTGGGAGGTTTCCCGGCAGGATCCCTCATGGCAATGCTGCAGATCTAGGCGCAGAAAATTACGTCCGGACAAGTCCCAAGACACTTAGGGAAATTGCAGACGCGGTAATAGACAAGCAGCCAAGCCAGGTCTACAATCAGATGCTTTTCGAACGTTCATTTCCCGCCCAACCGCGCGACAGGTTCGGAATCAAAAATATAATATCCAAAAAAGCAAAAAAAATCTCTTGGGTTGCGACACTCCAGCAACTTTGCAGACCAAGTGCAAGAGGTAATAAATATGGTTCAGACTCACCCATTTGTTAGGGCCCACATACAGGTGAAAGATACTGTGCCTTCCGTAATCTTATATGATGATACCACACTGACTCATACGAGTCACATGTGCTGTGTGCGCAATCCGCCCTCGATATTAGGAATTGACCGGACGTTGGCGATGTTTTCTTAACAGCGACTTCATACAAACACCAAGCAGTCATACGAAAAGACACTAAGGGCCACCCTATAGTCTTCGGACCGATGTTTCTACACGGAACTTCAACCATCCCAATTTACGGTGCATTTTTCAATCACCTAGCGCATCATTTAGGACCACAGCAACATAATCTCATCATTGGCACAGACGACGAAAAGGCGATGAGGGCTGCCATAAAGCAGGCTTTTCCCAAGTCCTCACACATCGTCTGTACAAGACACTTGAAAAGAAATGTCAAATTTTACCTGAAAGACAAAGTGGCAATAACTAAAGAGCATAGGACTATTTTGGGAGAGGCCGTTTTTGGCAAAAGCGGTCTTATCCATTCCAATGACGACACAGTATTTAGGTTGCGACTTGACAAACTTAAAAGGCAATGCGACAAATTTAAAGTTGAGAAATTCAGAAATTATCTCACCACACGGTTAGTACCCATTATAAAAGATGGGGTACTCAAGCCTCACGCAACACGGGGTGTCACCACTCATTGGACAAATAATAACTCGGAATCAGCAAATCACATTTTAAAGCAGGCCACAAATTGGAAACATTGTTCACTTCCCGATCCGATTGAAAAATTATATAAAACTAGCCAAATGCGGCCCGTGAATGATCGGCCTCTAGCATTTATGCAGGCATCCGGCCTTACTATCTTTCTGTCTCCCCCTTTCTCTCTCTCTCTCTTCCTACTCTATCGTGCTCCCTCTCTTCTTACTCTCTTCCTTTCTTTCTGGATCTCTCTCTCTCTTTCTCTCTCTCTCTTTCTTTCTGGATCTCACTCTCGCTCTTTCTCTCACTCTCTCTCTCTCTCTCTCTCTCTCTCTCTCTCACTCTCTTTCTGTCTTCACGCATGCTCTTGATGTCTGATACAGGGGCGGCGTCACGGAAGGGCAGGGGGCGGTTCCCCCTAATTTGAAAAAAAAAGAAAAAAAAAGAAAGAGAAAAAGAAACAGCAGTTGTGCGGGGGAGGGGGAGAATTCAGCCCGAATCCCAGCTCTTGATAATTCTAATTATTAATTCTCTAGTCTAGGATGCCTTCGAAAAGGAAAAAATAACCCGAGGTAGAAAAGTGCGCTGGGAGCATCATGAAATACTGCACGACCAAGCGTTCAAGATATGAAAGCGGACAGCTCTTGGATAATGCTAGAGCCCTTGGTCTGAGAATGAGAACAGACGTGCCTGGTGATGGCTCGTGCTTCTTCCACTCTCTTGTGGCACAATTCGGAACGCTAGGAATCACCCAATATGACCATTTGGGTACAATGGAAAAGTATCTTCAAATACGAAGGGAAGCAACTCATTCAAGATATTGTAAAACTGGTTTTAATAACAATTATTACAAATATGACGACAACAATGAATAATAATAATAATAAAATTATCATTATTATCATAATAATAAGCATCATCATCATTATCATCATCATTCTCATCCTTAAAATCATTAATATATACCAATTTACTTTATTTACTTTGTATTTATTTCTTATTTACTTGTCAGCTGCTCTATTTAGCTAATTAGCTTCATGTTTCAGACGGGGGGGGGTGGAAAGGTTTGTTTGCTTCATTCATAATGGTCCTGTGTAAGGTTATGTTACGGTCGAATTTAGTTTATTATAAATTCATTGTGACTGTATGGTGCTGCCACTAAACAGTGTAGTTTGTTAAAAGACGCGTATTGAGTGGCTTACGAGCATGCGCGTTAAGCACTTCCCAGAAGCCAGTCAGGCAGGTACACACGACAACCGCGAATCACGTATCAGTGTGCACGACATGTTCTTTATTAAGACAACGATATTTCCATAGACACCGAGACATCTCAGCGATGTAAGTAACACATATAATAGTTAATACTTTAGTGTGTGGTAAATTATTATAACGGTTTGTTTGCTACGCATGTAACACTCGTTGTAGCGTAATGTTTAACGCTTGGCGTATTTTTCTTTGTAATTTCAATTAAAACCACACAACCACAACCATGTACAGTAGAGAATAAAGAACACTTTATCAATAACGCTATGTGTGCGTATTTCTCGCTGAAACAGTTTTAAATCGACAACACTCAACGGCAGACAACGTAGCCGGACGGTTACATAGTTTTAAATCGACAACACTCAACGGCAGACAACGTAGCCGGACGGTTACAGGTTAACTTAAGCGAAAGAAGGCGGAAGGAGGGGATGAACACTTAACGTATCATTGACCTTAAACTCTAATGTTGTTTCTCTTCCTAAAATTTTATTTCAGGCTGATGATAATCCTCTCCTGGTTCACATGCTAGCAACAGGGCAGCAACCTAGCAAGCAAGCCATGGAAAACCTGAAACATCCAGGGATTTACGCGGAGTGGGTTATCAGGGCGACAGTCATGTTACTCAAGAGATATTCACATTGTCAGCAGCAAGGAGAGATCCAGAAGAAGCAACAATCCCAGATCTTTGCTTTTCATTATTTGCCATGGTGAAGAGCCTCGAGATGACATGGAACCATTCATTATTTGACATAATGTGGAAAGCGAACATTATGCACCTTTAGGTATGAAGCAGCATGGTTTAAATTCAAATTTACTTTGTGAAGGCGTGAAGAAATACATCATGACGGAAAGAGGGAAATGAGGCGGATTATATAGCATCCAATACGCAAAAAAAAATGATTTAAAATATATTTAACTTCTGACAACAATTCATTTCGATCTTTTCTTACTTTTCTTCATTGCTAGTTCACGAGCATTTTGTTAGTTTAATTATTTCAAATCTCGTTTGTCTATTTCGTAAAAGAGCGTGTTTCTCCGACGCAAACTTCGTCATCAAGTCCCAAGACTCTTCCAAGCTGCAATAGGACCACATCCACCTCAAATCCTAGCCCTAAAGCCACATACGCGTCAGTGTTGAAGACACCTCCGACTTCTCAGACTCAAAGTCCCATCAAAATCTCAGGTAGTCCACTCAAACTGTTTACATTTTTCCCTGTTTGGTTGTTCTGTATTAAAAACGTATTCGATTATTAAAGAAAGAATAGAAAAGAGGAAAGCAAACGAAAGAAAGAAACGAAAAGGACTGTGTTATAGCTCACGTGGATTTTTGAGTAGCACTCTACTGGGGGTCAGCCCTATAGACCGAAGGTCCGATAGACCGAATATTGCAGAGTTTGGGTTAGAGTTAGGGTTAAGGTTAGAGTTAGGGTTAGGGTTAGGGCATATATATGATTTATAGCGGCATCATATAATTTATAGTGGCATCGGTGGATGTGCGGCATATTCACGTTCGAATACGGCATCAGTGGATGTCCGGATGCGTAGCCTGGAGGCTAGGCGACCGATTCCGGACGTGTAGCCACTGCGTATTCGAATAACCTTCGGTCTATCGGGCCTTCGGTCTATCGGACCTTCGGTCTATAGGGCTGTAACCCTCTACTGTATAGGGGTAGGGAAGTTTTATGAGAATTTACATGTTCTTCTTAAAAGTGCATGGCTGGAATTTAACCAATCTTGGTAAGAGTCAGCCATAGGGCAAGAGGATATTAAGTTGCTTAAATGATATTCCTAGGGTCCCAATGCCAAAAGGTTCAAATATACCTTTAAATGTGAATAATCGAAATTGCTAATGACATTTCCCGATAAGCTGGAAAGTGGAGCCCAAAGGGAAACAATCCCATTTTCTTTGAAACACACGGTCACATTTCAATAAAACTCGATCATCCATAGGGCAAGAGGATTCCAAGTGGTTCAAATGGTACATATAGTCTCCCCATAGGGGGCCCAAACTAGGGTATTTTCAATATCAATTTCTGTAGGCCCAGAAGGAATTCCAAATTGGTTAAACTGTGCCCCTGGGTCCATTTGGGGGCCAGGGATCATTACCAATTAATGGCAAGAAATAGACAATTTCAAAACCCCTGATGTAGATCCAGTAGGGTTTCAGAGCTGTTCTAATTGATGACATACCCCTAGTTACACCACAAGGAGCTTGCGGCAAATGCGAATTCATTTTCAGGCTTAGGTGAGCGTTAAGCACCCCCCCCCCCGGCTCTTGTTTTAGAAGATTTGTTTTTATTCATTATATTTGAACAAACCTTGTTTCAGATGCACCACAAACTTTGCCACCAAGTCCCAATACTCTTCCAAGCTGCAATAGGACCACACCCACCTCAATGCCTAGCCCTAAAGCCACAAAGACTCAAAGTCCCATCGAAATCTCAGGTAAACCACATTTCATTAAAAGTCTCAATTTGCTCATTCTTGTTTAATCGATTTATCTATAATCGACAATGGTTTATAGTTGCATTGGTGTGTTATTATAGGAACGTGCATTAGGTGTTCAGTGGTGTATAGAATCAGATACGTTCCAGTTTCGGATCACTTTGAAAGACTGGCCGCTTACACGAAGAGGCGTCCTTTCCACCGTGTGTTCGGTGTATGACCCGCTCGGGTTCATAGCATCAGTTGTACTAGTTGGGAAGCGGATTCTTCAACTGATGTGCAAGGATCATACAGACTGGGATAGTCCACTTTCAGAAAATTTGCGATCTGCTTGGGAGCGTTGGAGAAGCGAATTGTTTTATCTTCAAAAGGTTAAGATCCAGAGATACGTTAAACCAGCAGACTTTGGGCAAGTTGAAGTTATAGAGCTTCATCATTTCTCTGATGCAAGTTCCACTGGATATGGTCAATGTTCTTACCTGCGACAAGTAGATTACTGCTGGGGAACACACTGTGCCTTCGTTATGGGGAAGGCCAGAGTTGCGCCATTGAGACCTCACGGCTGCCGTCGTATCTGCGAGTGTGAGTAAGGTGTTGATTCAGGAGCTCAGATTAGAAGGCATCGCTGAATTTTTTCTGAACAGATAGTACAGTGGTACTTGGATATATATATGCAATGAGCGCAGTAGATTTCACATCTTTGTTGCGAACAGAGTGCAGCAGATTCGACAACAAAATAATCCTTCTCAGTGGAGACATGTGAGAACTGCAGAATCCTGCCGATGACGCATCTAGAGGAGTTAGGGCGGAAGAATTCGTGAAACAGTCCAAATGGATAACTGGAGCTGATTTCCTGTGGCAAACCAAGCTTCCGGAGAGAGAAGAGTTTAGAAGTATAGTCCTACCTGTGATGACCCAGAAGTGAAGAGAGTTCAGACATTTCATTCACAAGCAGAAGAGAAGCTTGCTGTTTTCCCATTGGAGCGATTGGAATATTTTTCAAACTGGAATCGAGCAAAAAGAGCTGTTGCGGTGTGTCTAAGCCTGAAAGACAAACTCCGAAAACAAACAATGAAGCAAATCAGTAGTGAACTTCACCGAACCGAAAACAAGACGTCAGCGTACCAGTGAAAGTTGAGCAGATACACAAAGCTGAGCTTGACATTGTTAGGAGCGTACAATTTGAGGCCTTACCAGATGAGGTAAAGATTCTTCACACTCTCGAGGTGAACGGAAGTGCAACTGGCAGAAAAGCTGCCAGGGAGCATAATCAGACACTTAAGAGAGCATCATCTGTGTACCGACTAGATCCATTTCTTGATAGTGATGGTGTTATGCGAGTTGGCGGTTGCATCAGGAGAGCGGATCTTTGCTATGATGTCAAACATCCTGTGTTTTTACTTGCAAAGCATCACATAACACAACTGATAATTCGTCATTGTCACGAGCGAGTGGAACACCAAGGGCGTGGTATGACCACAAACGAACTACGAGCAAACTGATTTTGGATCGTTGGCTGCTCCTCTGCGGTCTTTCGGCATATTTCGAGATGCGTCACATGTTGAAGTTGCGAAGTCGTGTGCAAGAACAAAAAATGGCTGATTTGCCTCAAGACAGACTTGAGCTCGTACCAGCGTTCATATACTGTGGAGTTGATTTGTTCGGTCAAGGCTCATTAAGGAGGGTCGTAAATGAAACGATATGGTGTGCTTTTCACATGTTTGTCTTGTCGTGCTATCCACATCGAAACAGCAATTAGTTTGGATACAAGCTCCTTCATCAATGCGCTACATTGTTTCCTGACAATCCGATGACCCATCAGGCAGCTTAGATCGGACAGAGGTACGAATTTTGTAGAGGCACAGCGTGAGTTGAAAGAAGCTTTTGACAGTGTAGATCAGGAACGTGTTCGTCAGTTTCTGTTGAAAGTAGGATGCGACTAATTCGAGTTGAAAATGAATGTACCTGCTGCTAGCCACATGGGTGGTATTTGGGAGCGGCAGATACGGACAGTGCGCAGTGTGCTCGCAACTCTGTTGCATGACTCTGGTTGCCAGCTTGACGATGAATCTCTCAGAACACTTATGTGCAAAGCGGCGGCAATAGTGAACAGTCGACCAATCACTGTTGAAACACTGAATGATCCAACGTCATTAGAGCCATTGACGCCGAATCATTTATTGACGATGAAGTCCAAAATTATTCTGCCATTCCCTGGAGAGTTCCAAACGACAGATCTGTACTCCCGCAAACGATGGCTCCGAGTGCAGTACTTGCCCAATTTGTTTTGGACCCGATGGAGGGCAGAGTTTCTTCAGAACATTCAACAAAGACAAAAGTGGGCGAGTTCAAAACGTGACATGTCTGTTGGTGATTTGGTGCTGATCAAGGGTGACAACTTGCCTCGTAATCAGTGGGAAACTGCGAAAGTCGTGGAGACTTACCCAGATGAAGATCAGCGTATGCGCAAGGTGAAGCTCGCGTTGAGTGCCGCATTGGACTCCAGGGGACAACGTACATGTCCAGTGCGATACCTGGAGTGGCCTATACAGTGGTCTTGCTTCTTGAAAATGATAGATTCCCCTAGTGATATCACGAGGAGCCCTGGTGTTGTTGGCTATGTCTGAACTGTTATATACCTGACTCTGGAGGTACCCAATAACTTTGTGTAATATGTGTATGTATCATGTGATTGTTGTTGGCAAATTAGCCTTTTTTGATTACATATATTAATAGTTTGAGTTGTGGTGAGAGTATAAAGAAAATTAATAGTCTTAATTTTGAGGAGCCATGTAAAGATACCTCTCTTTTTTACTGGTGTCTTGATGATGTAAGCGATAGGTGCTGTAGCCGTGTTTTCCGCTTATCGGGGAGCGCCCATTCATCGCTTATATGCAATTATAACATGAGTGTATGTACTGTAGCACGATATGACGTTCACGTGAAGTGTTGTGGTCTACCGTTAGATGGCGCTTGGTGGTGGTGGTAAGCGACTGAGACGCTGAAGCCTGCGTGTGTGAAATGACGTAAACAATGTTTGTGTGAGTGGGATTTCTCTTTGTTCCCGAGTCGCCCATTGCAATGTGCGGGTTTGCGAAACATGAGCAAATTATTTGAGATATCACACAAGCCAGAGGTATATATATATATGTGCATTGTGTTATGAATACTTTGGTGAACTGTGTGTACGTTAATAATGCATGACGATGTATTGCGATGGTATATAGACTTTGCGGCTTGTCTTTCTGTGACCCAGATTTGGTTGGTGTCGAGTGTGCGGTATTCGTGTGACACTTGTATTGAATTGTGTTGCAGTTTTCACGAACATTACGAACGTTTGCGATGTGAAGTCCAGCAATATTATGCGATGTGTGTGACCAAATAAACCGTTCTGTTGGGACCCTTGAGTACCTGCATGTGTGTTATTCTCGTTACGTGCGGAACGTCACAGACGTTACAGGACTACTCAATGGAATACAAAAAATGGTTTTCTGTACGGGAATAGACTACTAAGAAGAAATTTCTGGGAAAGCTTTGATTCCACAAGTGTGGAGTACGACGTGTGGTGAAACCAGTTCGAAAAGTAAAATCTCACAAATGTGAGCTGGTGTTGCTATTCACAAGTAGGACTATGGGACTATGCAAGAAATGTGGGGACAGCATCAATCGCTATAAAATGTAGTCAGACAACCGAAGAGAACAATTATTCAGTTGATGATGATACAGACTTAAAACCATCTTTAGACTTGAGCAAGAAAAGCCACGATGACCTCTTTGAAATTCTCAAGGAAGTGGTGCCAAACTGCACAGATGGATTCAAGACACTTTTGCAAAAGTCAGTTGTACAATTTCAATACTGAAAATGTGTGTCAACGCGAGTGAAACCCAGCTGTGATCAGTATTTCCTTGTCTATGTGGGTACGGTACCCACAGGCATACCGAGACTTAAAGGAGTCAGGGTTTTTGGTATTACCCAGTGACAGTACACTGCGCCTGTACAAAAATAATGCCAAACAAACCACTGGCTTCAAAACGCAAAACCTTCAATGGATGGTGAAGAGGCCGATCGAAGGAATGTGCCATGCAGGAGGGGTGGTCTCATCCTGGATGAAATGAGCATCCAGGATGATTTGTAGGTTGTGAAGAAGGGGGATGAATGGACACTTGTTAGTGCGTGTGATTTAGGAGAGTTGTGTAACAACATCAGGATTCTGAGACAGAGAAAAAAGGAATGAAGTTTGGCTAGTGAATGCATACAATTCATTTTTCTCGGATTTCAAGGGTTTCGGTGGCCAGTGGCATACTTTCCACCATCAACTGCAACAGCATATGAGCTTCATATACTATTCTGGCAAGCAGTTGATATGTTGGGTCGATATGGCTTTACTGTAGATTGCGTTAGTGTTGATGGGGCGTCAACAAATCGGTCATTCATGAAAATGCACTTCAGTGGTGATCCGAGGGAGCAGCTGTACACTATCAAGGACATACATGATCCCACACACGAGATTACTTTCGTGCAGGACATAAAGCATACGCTCAAAAAGATTTGTAACAAACTTTCATCTAGAAAGATGAAAATTGAAGGATACCCAGTGGTCTGGGACAACTGGGTGAAAGCATACGAATTTAATAAGAGTAACGGCTTGAAGATCCACAGAAAGTTAACAAGTGACCATGTTTACTTGACACCAACTTCAAAGATGATAAATCATCTAGCAATGGACGTATTAGATGCGCATATGCTGTACCTTATGTGAGTGTACTCCAATCATGCCGATAGCCCAGAAACGCTTGCGTAAACAATCGCTCTGTTAGAGAAGACTAGTTTGCTAGTGACCATCTTCCATGACAGGAACCGGGCAATCGTGACAATGGTAGATGCACTGGACTTCTTCAATCAGTGGGAGTCAAATGCCCTGGATAAGTCTTTAGTGTTAACACGAGATGATCTGAATTCTGTATTTGGATTCCTTGCCATGACAGAAAGACCCATCAAGGACACAATTTCGTTAACTCCAGGATATATTAACTCTGATATCGTGGAAAACTTTTTCTGTCAGCAGAGAGGTCTGTGCAATGGTATGGCTACAAACTCTACGATTTCACAGTACGAACCAGCCGTCAATGCCATAATTTTAGGACAATCAACCATTTCTAAGAAAGGAAACACCAGCGGGCAAAATGCAGAACCCATGTGTGCCAAGCGAGCATTTCCACTACTTCCTGCAATGACCAAGAAATGCAAGAAGAACCGAGTGTAATGCAAGTAGTAGTCTTCATTCAAAACAGAATGTGACGATTTGGTTTAGGCCTATATATTAACGCAGGATGAATGTAACGTCCAGCATATCAGCAAAAATGATAATGCAAAACATGATGAGACAATGATCTGGCTTTGAGCCAACCAAATCATCAAATTCTGTGTGGTGCCACGTGGTCAGCAAAAAGTAAACAAACATTTGTTTTTGTTCACAATAATATATATATAGGCAAGCCTAAGCGCGGAGCTCCCAATAAAATTTAAGATACGTACATTTGTACACGTCAATAAGAGAGTGTTACTGCGTAAGGTCAACGTGAAATGCCAGTGTAATTATAATACACAATTGATTGGGGTTTTATACACGCACGCGCACGCGCACACGCGCACACACACGCACACACACGCACACGCACACATTCGTACACTCGTACACACATGCGCGCATACACGCACACACACTCACACACACGTGTGAAACGATGCAGCAAGACAAGCAGTAACACCAGAAGCTAATCGCTGCTAGCGCAACAATTGAAATAATTAGAGCAATTAGAACAATGCTTGAATTCTTGATCATACTTGTTGGGAAATATCATGTAAACGTATAGCATAATGTATAATTGTATGAATATGTACTCTTGATGATATCAGATGATATGTAGATTGTGAATGTGTAGATATGTATGATGTGTAATCTCAGAGAATGAGTTCGGCGCGGCGGCGCTGGCGGGGGAGCGATGACATGTAGGGGAGAAGGGAGTGTGAAGGAATTTTTCATAATATAATTATAATGATCCTGATTGTTAAAGTTTACAAATTCCTGCCAATATCTACTACACACAGGAAAAATGCTACAGGTAACGTGATATTTCTTACCACTAGTCTTAGTACAACATTGGGCTTTTGTATTGACTCTACACAATTCTCTGAAATTAGGTGACGAGTACATAAACTATAGGTAAAGCTGACTTGTAATAGAATCCTTACCTGCTCCTGCCAGAGATATCTCGTGAAATCCTGCAGAAAATGTTCTCTCCGTGAAAATGTAGAGTGTAAAGAAGACGAGATGTCTATTTATACACGAGCAGAGATGCCAACTACTACGATTTATCCATATTTTATACGAATTTCGTTTGCATTTTGACCACTACGACCAGTTTCCATAAAACTACGATTTTTATTACGATCGAAAAAAATAAATGCCTGTGGTCTAACGGGTGTCACTTTCCCCTGGGCGTAGAGGGAGGGTGCCGCTACGTGGCAGCACTAATGTTAGGATTAGGGTTAGGGTCAGGGTTAGGGTTAGGGTTAGGGTTAGGGTTAGGATTAGGATTAGGGTTGGGGTTAAGGAAATAAGGCCATGTCTAGCATGGAAGTACGACTGTGGAATGACGGAAGTGTACGAAGTGACTAGTGCTGCCACGTAGCGGCACCCTCGCTCTACGCCCGGGGAAAAGTGACACACAGAGGCGTGTTCAGGAAAGCGAACGCTCGCAAATGCTCGCGAGCGCTCACCTTCTAAACGACACTCTGAGCTCCAGAGGCTGTTCGCGCAGCGCGCAAATTGTTTTCAAGATGGCGATGGGTAATCGTGCGAATGACAATCTAACGCTTTTGACCTTTATACTATCAGCTGGGGGAAGTCCTGTGTGCATTTATATGTCCGAAAGAACTGTGACCGGCTTAGCATTTTGAGACCGAAAAATTTGCAAACGTCACTTATCTTTACTGAAGCTATTGCCACTAAATAACAGTGCCACTACTAGCAAGCAAATTTCCTGCCTGCCATTCGGCTTTATCACGGCTGTGATCTGCCATACAAACTCCGTGACCATTTCCACACACACAATGAAATCACAAGCATGGGTACCTATGCAACTTTTCTGTTTCAATGCTCATACTCTGATCACAGGACACTGCAGACACTAACTGCTAACAAAGTGAACAAACAACGCGGAATACTAAGATTTTGCTCTTGAAGCTTACGTCTTGGACGGTGGTCGCTTTCATCTGTCGGGAGTTCTGAGGCTGAGTCACTATCAATCACTCTAGTGCAATGTCATCTACAGGAATTGAAGGCATCATCTGCGTGTCTGATCGTGCTGCGTATTGCTCGAATCGTCCTAGGAACAGCTGGCATCTGATTCCATCTGTTTCCAGGAGTATGAATGTAAAGGATAACATGCATTCATCCT
>NW_014577204.1:731067-738145 GCF_000485595.1 Priapulus caudatus | reverse complement strand
CACTAGCGTTTAAGTGTTCGAACCCTGGTGTTACATGCTGTATCTAGAAGAGTCTTAACGTTACAGCTGTATATTCTGTTTCATATAGCCGTATCTGCTGACGTGCGACCTGACGCCGGCTTGGGTGTGCGGTGCGGATCACAAAGATCTACTTTTGTACATCTTGGAGCATGTATTAGTCAGAATTTAATGAGACCTTTTACTGCAAGTTCTTTCTCGAAGGCGAGTATCATTAAAAAGTGACTGCGTGACATTGCATTTGAAAGATAATCTTATCAGCTGGGCGGAGGGTCCTGTGTGCATTTATATGTCCCCGCCAAGTCTTGACGCCCTGATTACATGTAGGGGAACCCCTGGGAGCAAGTTAAAAAAATTGAGTAGAATTCCTGATCAATGGGAGCGATAGGATGAATTCAGATGGCGTTCAAGATGGCCGTCAATTCATTAATTGACTCCATAACTCGCACTATTTATGACTGAGAGGTTGATTTTGGTGTCTATCCCTATTTTTTATGCGTCAGGCTATCATTAAACTATACGCGTATCGAAATGCATTGCATAATTGTTATCTTAGATGAGCCCCGAACAGGGGACAGTATCATATAAACCTGCTATACTTCTCGCGACTTATGTATAGCAGGGTAATTTTCGTGTATATACCTTGTATTAGGGGCTCCAGGTTATCACTGAGACTAATACCCAGATTTAAAAGCCACGTGCCAATCACCATCAAGGGCTAAGAGTGGGCCACCAAATATGACCGTCATTTATTGCAACTTTTACAGTATTGCTATTTAAGACTGGCAGGATTTACCTGTATAATGATATTATTGTAGGTAACTTTAATCGTATCACTGTGTCCTTAGATAGCCAGTTTGGTTTCTGCATCATTGACTGTTCGTCTGGCGTATTTTGTAAAATTCGCAAGCACTTGGCCTTTTGTTGACACATCGCACTTGCTGCTAGACACTTCCCAGGAACACCAACTTGCAACATCGTCTAGGCAAAGCGTGAGATTAGAATCCTTCCTGACCAAAGCAAGCTATTGTAATTCCGAATCAAAGTCTGTAGGTTCAGAAGTAAGGCCACTCAACAGTTTCATTGACTATAGTGGACGTAAAGGCTCTGAGAATTGTCCTGTAGCTGCGTGCGCTAGTCGGTGGCAAGTCCGCAGGAACGGGTCACAGACTTTGCTGTGGTGGTATAGGACTATGTTCGTTTCAGTCCAATTTTTGTATAGTATGCGTGACGGGTCACCATTGTTTCACGACTCGTACCAGATATAGGTTCCGAATTAGCTAGATACAAATTGTCCAGTTTTCCCGAAGTGCACTGAGGTGTTGCTAGTTCGGGTCTCGCTTGACGGCTGCCATTTGGAGATGCAAATTTGCTTGTGATGTCAAATCAGTCAAGCTTGAAACGGCCGGCAGTACATCACATAATTCCGCCCTGTTTGCTGCCATTAAGGTCGTGCGGATGTACCTGATATGTTCCCCGTACACCCTGCTCTCATCCACAGTTCACCATACCATGCGGTTTTAAAGATCTTGGATGAACATGTACAACAGCACCAACACATCATGACTGTGTCATTGTACAGCACGACATATCCTCTTGACACGCTCTTGATGGATGAAAAAATGGGGCTGATTTCGACATCGTTACTTCAGAAAGTAGAATCGCGAGTTCATTGTTTCGTTTGTAATTCCCGAATGGCACTAACCTTGTCTGTAGTACACTGTGCTCCTTGCATTGTGGCTACTGCAATTTCACACCTAGGGACTCGCTGTAGGAACATTTTGGTCAATTCAGCAACCTAGTTCAGCTAGTTCCTCTAGTCTTAGCCTTTTGCTGCTGGCTGCAAGAAGCGCCTGTCCATTTCCTTTGGCAGTTTAGTCTAGGATTGAGATTACTGTACTCCGATCGCGTGGTCTCAGTGTCCTCCGTTTGTCGTTCATCGTGGTGCACTTCACTAGATCTGCGATGTAGGAATCGAAACAAAGTGCGATGCGGCTGCATTGACACTCAGAGCCAAGACGGTTTCAAGAATACCTCACAGAAATCTCCAGATGTTCTCAATGACGACGTTCTAATCTTTCTACAATGCCTTAACTCTACAAGTATTGCGTTGCTTTGCCGTAACTGAACGGAGCTTGGTAATCAGCCTGGTCAGTTCTTTTTCGAGTGTTCGTTTGCTCAGTTCAGACTTTGCAGGGTTTTCTTTTATAAGACCATCGGACTCGAATAGGTAACTGTGGAGCACCCGAGGTCGTTTGGAACACATGTATCGGGCGCGACATCACAGACGGCTACTCGAGCATATCTAACTTCTTCTGTTGACCCGAAATCCTTACCTTTCTGTTTGTGTTTGTATTTGCCTGGGTTTCTCTGTTTTTCGGGACAATGCGCCGCTTCACTGCAAGTCTTCAGTTCCGTTTTATGAATAACATCACTCCAGGCCCGCTTCGTTTTGTCTATTAGTCTATCCTTTCGACTATCTGTGGTATCTCAACACAGATTCTTGATTGTCACCAGTCCTTTCGAACATCATCAGGATTAATGCAGACGAGCGGACGCTAGTTGCAGCGTTGCTTTTTTTCTGCTATCTTTCGACAACTTTGACGGATTCTACGATCGGCGTCGGTAACCACATATGCCATCATGTCATCAACTTTTTGCTCACCCAGCTTCAGTCGATCCGTGGCTGAATTCATGGGTGACAAGTTACTCTGAATCGTATATTCTGACTCGCTCTTATCTCCCTAAACAGCGGTTAACGACATCATTTGATGGTGGAATTATATATCATTTCGTAACGGTTGATTGCTTCTTCCTGGTGCTACAATGAATCGGCAGCATGCTCTTTTGTAAGACGGTTTATCGTATTGCTGTTTAAGCACATGTCCATTGCAACGGCTGTGAATGGAGCTGCGAACGCTGATCACAAAAAGCCCTTCAAAGTCTTTATGAATAGCTGCGTGCCGTTCTAAGCCAGACTTTGATGTTCTGCCAGGTTAGGAACTCCGCAAAGGTTGAGTTGGTCGAATGTCATATGTCAGCGAAGTAGCAGGATAGCATCGACGTTTCCAGTGTAGTTGCAATTCCTTTCGATCAGCTCGCACCAAGGCTCTTTGCAATTGACACATCATGATGTTAGCAGTATGTAAATGCTTCACTTCTCTGCTCTTTTCTGTTCGTTTGAACTCCTCGAAGGCATCAACAGGAGACCTGATGAGGTAGCAAAATCGGCAAGCAGCTGTTGACTGTTCTAACCGTATCTTCTCGAGACACTTGCTTTCATTTCCCTCAGGAGGCAAGGACCTGCCCAAGCAGGGCCCTGGTACTTTTCTATGCCAATTCATCATAGATGCTTCCACTTGGGTCTTTCCATTGTTTCCGATAGCAAATGTCATACCTGGCCAAAAGGACGCGCACATAAATGCGAGCCACCAAAAGACTGCCTAGGGTCAGCGTTGGAGGCAAATGATACCGTTTTCTATTCAAAATACGTTTTGCCTCACTATCAACGCAAGTATTTCCCAATACACCAAGAAAATCTTGACTCTATGGACGATCCGAAGACAACAGAACAATATTTTGGACATTCAACTGGGCGCCACACAATGAATTTCTGTTGCCTATGTGGTGAACTCCTTCGTCAATGCAATAGCTAGTTTATCTGCGCTAAGTTGAAAACGCAGTATACCTGAAGTTTTGAGGGCGGTTATACCTGTCTTGTCACTCTGTTACCCGGTAGGGTAGGACGGCAGGACAGCCAGTGATCCAATATTAAGTTACCTTGACCCAAATAAATCATGTATACTGTAAAATGCCTGGCTAAGTATTATAGCGATACTGTGAAAAGTTGTCATAAATGACGGTCCATATTTGGTGGCCGTCTTAGCTTTGATGGTGTGCAGTGCGTTTTTATCTGTTGTATTAGTCTCAGTTGCGATACGTTGACCCTAAAAATAGGGATAGACACGAACAATTACCGTTCTATAATAAGTCTGCGAGAAAGTCTATAGAGTTTATCATGATATGGTGTTCGCTTTCGGGCGGCCAATGCTTAGATTTAACATGACGGCAATGCATTTTCGAGTACGGGTATCAGTTTTACATGATAGCCCATGACGCCATATAAAACTATAGGGATAGACACAAAAATCAACCCTCGACTATCATACAATATGGTGAGCGAGTTATGGTCAATTACATGAATTGCACGGCCAATCTTGAAGCCGCACTTGAATTTCACCTATCCCTTCCCATGATTCAGAAATGTCTACCCAGTCTTTTTTTACTCCAGGGGTCCCTACATGAGATCACAGCGGTTCAAACTGCGAGCGTCAAAATTCAAAAACAACTGTTATATCCAGTTGTCCACACGTTTTGGCAAAATCAGAGGGCGGAAATTTTTTGTAATCTTGGTAACGATAGACTAATGCTCGGTGGTGATGGTCGATGTGACTCTCCTGGACATAGTGCTAAATACTGTACATATTCTTTAATGGACCTAAATACGAAATTTCTGATAGATTTCAGCCTCGTTCAAGTCACACAGGCAGGAAACTCTATGAGGATGGAAAAGTTAGGTTTGCAAAATTGTATCAAATCTGTGGAATCAGGTGGGTTGGAAATTGACATTCTTGCTACAGATCGACATGTACAAATTGCCAGTATGATGAAAAAGGAGCCTGAATATCAACATATTAACCACCAGTTTGATGTTTGGCATTTGGCAAAGAGCATATCAAAAAAATTGCTTCTTACAGCAAAGAGAAAAGAATGTGAAGGCTTACTGCCGTGGATAAAATCAATTAAGAATCACCTGTGGTGGTCCAGTGCCACATGCAACGGCGACTCAAAGCTTTTAAAAGATAAATGGACTTCTATATTATGTCACGTTTCAAATGTACATTGTTGGATTCCTAAATTGACATCACTGTGTAAATGCGCTCACGAACCACTAAATGAAAAAGATGTGCACGAAATGATGTGATTAACTGTGGGGTCTCCACCATATAAAGCACTTAAAAATGTTGTTTTAGACAAAAGACTTCTAAACATTAATTCTAAATTGGCTTCTTTTTGTCATACTGGCGATTTCGAAGCATTTCATTCGCAAATGTTGAAATATGTGCCAAAACGCCAACATTTTAGTTAAGCCGCAGCGGTCGAAATTAGATTTTTATTATGGTATCCATTCGGGATACCAGGTATTGAAATCTGGTATCCCCCCAAAGATCTAGTATCCCATTTTTAGGATAGTAATTTTAACAATTGTTTGCCTTCGAAACTCTCATCGCTCGCGTTCATTTTACATACGCCTCCACAGTACACTGCAGACATGCTTATTGTCTAGACGCATTGTCTGGTTCGCTTGATACAATGTATACACATCACATTTATGCTGGCACTTGCAAATATGCTATGCCTGCTGTATAACGCTAGAGTGGCCTGCGCCCGCTCAGATCGCGCGCTCTCGCTCTATGCGCACTCGCTGAGATGCGCTGCCGTATAAAGTTGATAACTCAACAACCACTATCACAATTTTGACAATTTTTTTTACTATCCCGGCGGGATACCAAGCATTGAAATCTGGTATCCAACACAAGAATCTACTGTCCCGCGGATATCGGGATACCGCTAATTTCGACCCCTGTGCCGGCATGTTGTGTCGCACTACACTTGCTGTTATTGATTATAATGAAAGTGTCAATGACACTGTAGCTCACCACAAAAAAGGACACAAATGAGTGAGTAAGAAGAAGTCAGTTTTAATTGAGCAACCATCGATGTACATTATAGAAACGATTGCCATCTGTATATCGCAATAATGACGGACGCGTGAGATGGACCTTGCAATACAAAGTGGTGAACCCAATTGCATTGTTATACGAGATTCTACTGTATTCGCTCTCATTAGCAATGACCAACTTTTCAGAAGTACAATTATAACGAATCAAATCTAACTATGTAATCTTGCAAATGATCCGGTGGTCCTGTACAGTGGTTTCTCTCAAGTCATCCAATATATAGTCGGTATATGGTCGCATCTGGTCAGCTTCTGAAACAAAACAAGAATGGAGTTTCTCTGCGTGATGCAATCTCATAAGCTCTAGGTGAATTATCTTTGTTCATTTTATACCTAGAGTAGTGGTTAGCTAGCACCTGGTATTGGGGCAATATTTGCCGGAAGGTCAGGGTAATCTGGTTGAGTTAAAGTTGTGGCGTTACATTGCAGCTTGATAACATTATCTGTCATTTCTTCAATATAGCCGTAATCTTTTAACTCTTTAATAGGTTTTGCCACCCACTGTTTAATATGTTTTGAATACCGAAATTGGGGCCTTCCCGGCCTCACCTTTCCGCTCTCCATGCTGATAAACTGCTTGGTCTCTGTCTATATTTTTATTAGCTCACCTTGACATCGTCAAGCTGAGCTATTGCCATGGGTCGTCCGTCGTACGTCCGTCCGTCGCGTCCGTCTGTCTGTTCGTCTGTCTGCTGTCCGTTCCGTCACTACGTCAACATTTCGCTACGGTCACGATAACTCAGGAACCGTTTTGGCCCACATGTTTGAAATTGGGTATAGTTGTTACTGCTATGCTCCCATATTAAAGGTCCTATTTTGAAGCACGCCAGTCACGTACTTTCGAGCCACGGCAATTTTTTGGCAAAAATGGGAATTGCCATTGGTCAGTTCAGGTTCAACGGATTTTGCTCATTTTTGGTATGTGAATGAATAAGGGCTAGGGTTTTTGATATTTAGATGCATATTATTATGCAAATTAGGTAGGGTTTGGCAATTATATAGCATATTATATAGACACAAACAGTCTGTGGTGTCACACTTGTCTGGTTCGTTTTACATTTTTTACAAGATTTCATTGTCAATATCTTTAATTCAAAATTGGTATTTCCTCACCACCCTGCCGATAAAACGTCTATATTAGAGTAAAGTTTACAAAACATGTCGGAACGCAGCATAACTATTTATTTCAAACGCCATCGCCTACAAAGCAGGTATAGCGCCATCTACGGTCACAAATTGTGATTCATTTTGGTTTATGAA
>NW_014577204.1:701606-731042 GCF_000485595.1 Priapulus caudatus | reverse complement strand
GATTCTGAACGCTCATTTCCAATAACGCTTTGGCTCACAGAGATCTTTTTTGACTCCGTCCGCATCGCCGAACTTTGGGACGAGTTGAACAGGTAGGGCCTTCGTTCCGTGAATGGTTGTGTACAGTTGAATGCTACTTGCAACTGCTGGACCATTCTTCTTTCGCGTGAGCATGACAGCATGTTGAGGTTGTGATACGGGTCTGCGTCTTTGGTGAGACTCCTAGAGCCATCTGCTTCGCTTGTTCCAGCAGTCCGCCAGCTCAGCTGCAACAAGGAGTACTTCGTGTCGCGCAGCGGCAGATTCAGCGTTATGCCAATCATCCCTGATACCTCATTGATCTGTTTACAGTGTCGAGAGCGTTGTCGGCATCCAACGGCACAGAAAGGGCACATTTGCATGTTATTGAGCCACCCAGTTCCGTCCTGAAACTCCGCGATAGGTGCTCGGGAGTCAGTTCCTTTATGCCTTGCATCGGCCAGGTAAACTGGGCATAAGCGGGCGTAGTTTTGCAGTGTGCGTGTGCCGAACATACATTGACAAACAACCTGAACGGGCTTCTAAATGGAGTATTCCCGTCTCCAGGCCTAACGGCTCTAAGTGAAAGACAACATCTCCATCACCATCGCAGTATCGACGAGCAAACCTTGAACGTGGTCTTCGATGCATCGCAGCGTCAATTCTTCCATTTCTCCAACGAGCTTGGTGAAATCATGGCTGCTACAAGTTCCTTCAGCCTTGCTGTTATCTGCTCCTTGTTGCCTCTTTGCAAGCATCGCTTAGATTTTTGGCGACTTCGCAAACCTTTGTGAAAGATCGCATACAAACGACCAAGCTCAGCATTTGGGATGTGTTGAAGAAGCGGAAGCTCTTAACGTGGAAGACCACTGGAAAGACGGTCAAGGTTGCAACGAAGGACAAGATTATCGAGCTGAAGGAAGATCGCTCTCTCTTCGCGAGAATGATGGTCATCTGCAAGTCCCGCCCTGAGATAAATATCAAAGAAGCAGTGGGAGTGTACGAATTCTCTGTAGTTCCGCGATCAATGTTTGCCGCCGATGGCACTATGTTGCACTGTTCTGCGAAGAGCGCCTTGATGAGTATCCTCGAGAAGCTGCCAAGTGACACGTCAATCGAGCAGGAACCCACTGTCGAGTTGGCTAATGCTGGTGTGCAGACAAAAGTCTCCATTGTAGATGGTATGGCAGAGGTACAAGCATTGGAAAAACCGGACTGGATCAAGACCTGCTCAGATCTGGCTGACCATTTCATTGTGACAATCTTCGAGAAGTACCATGATGCTGATGAACTCCGCCTTATTTTCGACAGGTAAGTCACTCATACTGACATTTTTCCTGTCACGTATCTGTTAATATGCGTGTAAACCATTCAATGACATACAAATCATACATTTTGCTTTTAGGTATGATGTACCATTGTCGTTGAAGACAGCAACTCGCGAATCACGTCAGGGAGGCATAGAACCAATCAGTTACAAGATTACCGACACCAGTAAGATTACGAAGGTAAGCTGTCAATGCTTGAAGTGCCTCTCAATGCAGAAACAGGCATCGATGGTTGTCAGTCGAGCATTTGGAATATTGTATAAACCTGCTAACATTACATTCTATTACGCGCAGGTTCCGATGAAGAGACTGCTTGCGCATGTGAGTACCAAGGATGAGCTGACGCAATATCTTGCAAGCAAGACTCTAGAGAAGGGGCGCCAGGATGGTGTGAACGTTGTGGTTGCATGGAGCAGTAAGTGCAGAGCAACACACAAAGACATGGTGTACCTCGATAGCGACCACGAGGAGGCGGATACTAAAATCCTACTGCATGCTGTTGATGCAACCGCCTCAGGAGCCAAGAGTATCAAGATCGTTTCACCAGATACCGACGTGTTTGTACTGGCTGTTAGACGCTACCCGGAGCTTTGCACAGACACGACCTTTGTCACTGGACGAGGACAGCACCACCGTAAGATCCAGCTCCGCCCAATTGTCAACGCTCTTGGAGCAGCTAGAACGGCAGCACTGCCCGGTTTCCATGCCTGGAGCGGAGCTGATGTCACTGGAAACTTCGCATTTAAAGGGAAGCTGGAATGCTGGAAAGCGTTCATTGAAGCCGATGAAGAGTGTGTCACTGCACTGGCAGATCTTGGCTCCACCGTCCAGCCTACACCCACTATGCTCTCTGCAATAGAAAAGCTAGTGTGTCAACTCTACCTGCCTAAGACTAAGATCTCCAGCCTGAAAGATCTAAGGTGGCTCCTCTTTCGAAGGAAGCAGGCTGAGTCGGAACGACTCCCACCTACGCAAGCTGCTCTCCGAGAGGCAATAATGCGCTCGCATTACCAAGCCATGGTATGGGCCAATGACAAAGTCCCTAATCCAGACCTTCCTTCCCCAGAGAATTATGGATGGGAAATGGAAAAAGGTAATATAAATAAATCGTTTTTGAAATAGCGAACTAAGTCCGAGTATGTCGCCCTATACGATTCTGTTATAATATAACCATTTTTTTTTATTTCAGACAAATGGATGCCAGTGATGACCAAGCTGCAGCCAGCACCCGATGCGGTCCTTCATCTTGTCAAATGTGGCTGTGGGAAGGACAGATGCAGCAACAACAGATGTAGCTGTCGAAAGGCGGGTCTCACGTGTACAGACCTGTGTACTTGCAGTAATGATGAGACGGGAGAAGCGTGTGAGAATGTCGAGAGAATCGATGATGAAAATAGTGATGACACGTCGGATGAGCAGGAGGATGTGCCAGACAGCGAGATAGATGATGAATAATGATACACCCTCGCTGTCCGTATGTTCCCTGGCAACTGATAATGATAGTGTTATGTCAGGCTTGTAAAGGAAATTTCCAAAACAGGCCTCGAAATTTAAACAAAAAAGCAGGCGTAGCTGTACGCCTTTTGTTGGTATTTTAGGCGTAATCGTAACGAGATTGGGCATAATTTAACGCCTAAATGAAAAACTCAGAATGGAAGACACAAAACCTTGTAGAAACCTAATTGTGAATAAAAAACAACAAAAAATGACTTGCCCATCATCTCCCACACGACAGGATGGAGTCCTGTCCAAAGTAGAAGTGGACACATCATGTCCAAAGTGGAAACAGCACTTCCACGTATAGTCCCATTTTCCAAAAAAGGAAGACCAAGGCAGTTGGCAACTGAGGGGAAAAAAGGCGACGGACAACAAACTCGACTAGGAATAGGATAGCAAAAGTTCAGGTCCTAGGCAAGCAAAATATTCCTGACACTGTGAACCCAGAATTTAATGATGCTATCGAAGCCATAACACAGCTTGAATTGGAGCAGATGAGCTACAAATTTAACGTCTGTGAAGTCTGCAAGGAGCGAAGATTAAACATGAAGATGGCATCAAACAACATCTGTAGACGCTGTTCAAATGACAAGAGTCAAGTGAAAATGTTTTCCCTGGAAAATCAGATGGATCCTGGACCAATACCACAAGAATTACAAAACATGACAATAATAGAACAACAACTCATCTGCAGAATTTCACCAGCTATCAATGTACATATGATGAAACATGGGTGCATAGCAGCTAATGGATACTGCATAACTTTTCCACAAGCCATTGGTGAGGTTGGAAAGATATTTCCACGTCTTCCAGAAGAAGTAAACGTAATTAGGGTCCGTAAACAAGGGAAAAATGATAAAACAAAAGATTTTCCAGTGAGACGGTACAAGGTCCAGACAGCCCTTTTCTGCCTAAGAGAAAACAATCCAGCCTATTCAGATATAATTATATCTGAAAGCAGACTGAAACAACTACCAGAAAATGGAGAACTGCCAGATATCCAAACAGCCCAGGGGCCCGTTTCACGAAGCTATCATAAAAACACCATCTTAAGGATATCCTTAGAATTCTTGTACGAGAGCCTAACACTGTCCTAAACGGCTCTCGTTAAAGTGTTTCACGAAACTTATGCCGGTGCATTGTTAGACGGTCCTTAAAATTCAGCTGTAACGATGTTGCTGGCGGCATAGACTGGTACCCTATCTCTACACCTTGCTACTAGATAGTCTATATACTAGTCTATTAAGGACATGTTAAGTCTAAGTTATGTATAAGTCTAACGGCGACCCAGCTCACTGTGAGTTGCTACGCAAATCTCTCGCATCATTTAGTTTTAATAAATGTAGGTACAACAGCGTGCAAACTAAAAATAATAGGTTAAATGTATTTTTAAATGCCAAGTAACTGAGAAATAATTAAACTAAAGCAAGGTTGTCATATTTCCTGCAACTAGAACTACCACAAATGACGCATTGACTGAACAAAAATGTAACATAAATTCTAAAGGTTTAGATTTACGTTTACTTTGATACAGTATTGGCGCCATAGGATACAGTAATTACATACAAGAATAGCCGAAGCACATATCGTCGGCGTTCTGATAAAACCTCGTATCTCCATTTTCTTACAAAATCGTTTTTTTGCACCAACCTGTACCTGAGGATCCCTCCCATGTTCTGTTAAAACCTCATAAGTGGATAGCCAACGAAAATATCCCAAACGATCACGTGAAATAAACTCGTAACTCCATTGGCTCAAATCGTGTTCTGATAAATACTCGTAATTACCGTAGTGTTCTTATAAAACCTCGTAACTCCATCCGTGTTTGTGGCGCGCAATTGGAAGTTTGCTGCACACCGTGTTTTTATCCGTTTGTGTTGCGTTGTCACGAAGGTAAGCATAGATCGTTATCTATCGGTTTGTTATGTATTATAGTATATTTCTATCAACTTATCTGATGCATGTAAGCACTATAAGGTAAATGTAAGTTCTGTTGTTTGTATAATGGACTTAGGAGGTTTTATCAGCACAATAAATAAATCAAACATTAAACATAGTTACAATACTTTCTATTATATTTTGTTCATCTAACAACGTAATGTCATTGTTGCCGTACCGTAGATCTCTATATTATGTCAATTTTAATTCTGAAATTGTAAACTTATTAGCTCTTGTTTGTTCCAGATTACATCATGTTGGGCTATAGCAGAGCAGCACAAATACTGCAACTGAGCAGGGCACGCACCAAATCACAGCCACATGATGGTAATAATTACTGTACAACTCAGAACTTCGAATGGATATGAAAATGGATGTTTTAATTAAAAAAGGGATCCCAAAGTAAAGTGAATAAGGTGTGATGTCAGACGCCAAATTTAATATATAATGAATAATGTGCTCTGAATTGGTGTCTTACCTATTTCGTCAGTTCTTTTGTTGTGTACTTTAATTCTTCTTTGCCATCACATAGAAATATGCGTTAAAACGGTTACACATTTAGCGAATGCTAAAAATGAGAAAGTACGGTATCAAGTGAATTGGTATTACATGTAGGCCCATATTAGCCTAATATTATGAAGAATACGGGGTGCACTAGCACCATATCCTGGGTGGGGTAATCAATACCTGGATACGTTTGGATACATGTTCAAGCTGGATAAATGATGAGTTTGCATCTAAAGAGACCTTATTTATTTGCAAATAATGTCTATAATTTGGGTTCCGTGTAATTCCAATGCCTCAACTATAAAATAATTTGCAAATCAGGCATGTGTACAACATTAAACATTATAGCATGTATATGATGCATTATTGGCCTTGTCAAGAAAACATGATTTGTTCATGTTTTAATGCAAACAAATCCGAAAATTTATTTCAGTAAATTGTCTGTTTTCAGTTGGACCAGACATGTCTTGTGTCCCTTCTACACATGTGCGAGAGGACGCCGTGCAAGCGGATTCTGTCAACAACTTGCCATCTAGCGTCGTTCATGAGGTCCAAGTCGTTGTTGATAATTATGCTATACCGGTACCTGTCATTGTCGAGCACATAGATGACCCTATGGACAATATCGATATAGCTGGCTTCGTCACCATCCGCACAACCGAAGATGATCAAGATCTTACCTTAGTCCCTACTGGTGAACGAAGTGATGTAGAAGTAGTTCCCCAGCCTCAAACCCCAGATCATATCAACAGCGATCCCCACCAGGAACCAGCTGTCCCAATTGATGACACGGGAAACGTTACAGATCCTGATTATGAGCCTTCTGATGCATCGATTGTATCCTCAATCGAATCCGCTCCACTAGTAGAATCTGATGCTGGTTATGACGACGACGACGACAACAGTAACAACAACAACGATGATGTTGAACCCCATGGGCCAAGGCGTAAAAAGGCAAAGAAAGGCCAATCTGATCCTGATGTGTGGCATCAAAATAACCAACAGCTTAAGCGCCAGAAAGGAGAACAGTATGAAGGGAACGAAAAGAAGGATAACACAGTTCATAAGTACTGAAGAGAGGAAGACAAAACCTTCAGATTCTCGACAATGTCACAGTTTCGGGGAAGATGATTGAGTGGAAATTCACAGACTTCTGGCAAAACATGTCGTGGGAACAAAGGAGGATATATGTGCACAGCATGGTGGATACGGTAGAAGTACGCAGAAGACGCGGAGCCAATTCTACTTCGAGAAGAAATGTAACCCTTATGTACCATCTGAAGCAAAACGGCGTAAGGAAGCCTATATGCAAGCGAATGTTCTTGTCCAC
Organism: Priapulus caudatus; assembly: GCF_000485595.1. Taxonomy (NCBI): domain Eukaryota; kingdom Metazoa; phylum Priapulida; class Priapulimorpha; order Priapulimorphida; family Priapulidae; genus Priapulus; species Priapulus caudatus. The sequence continues at coordinate 724,424 of NW_014577204.1, read as the reverse complement.
GGTAGCCATCGGAGAATGGTCAGTGAAAAGTTGGGCTGCAGCGCCACATCATGCTGAAACCCGCCAATCAGCATACTACCAGAGATCGGAGATGACCGACAATTTATTGAGGGCAGAATTCTTGGAAAAACTTCCTAAATTACCATCGCATTACTGTCGTTCCTCTTCCACGAAGCTGTATCTTGAGCCAAACATCAGGAGCTTGTCCGACCTGTACGGCATGTACAAGGTTGCATGCGAGGAACACACCAGAGCTCCGTTGGGTAGAAAGATCCTGAAACAAGAAGTGGACAACCTGAACATCGGCATATTTCACCCTCGTAAGGATCAATGTGACACCTGCGTCGCCCATGAAGTCGGTAACGTAACGGATGAGCTGTGGAATGAGCACCTGAGAAAAAAAAGATGCCGGGCAAGACAGGAAAAGAGCAACGACAAAATACTAGCAGAAACGTGCGCTACAGAAGGCTACTCCCGGCGATAAAATACTCGCGTCTGTATGGATTTACAGGCTGTTCTGCTTGCACCTCAGATGAAAGCATCAGCTTTGTATTACAAAACCAAGCTTGCCGTACACAATTTCACCGTATACAACATGGCCACACACGATGTCATCTGTTATGTTTGGCACGAGGGGGAGGGAGGCTTAACAGCCAACGAATTTGCGTCATGCGTCCATGATTACCTGCTATCCAACCTCAACTACGATACCTTCATTTTGTACAGTGATGGATGCACTTACCAAAATCGAAACAGCACAATGTCCAACATGCTTCTGCACTTCGCTAAAACACACAAGAAATTGGTTTTGCAAAAAATACTCGAGAAAGGCCATACCCAGATGGAAGTCGACAGCGCTCACTCTGTAATTTGAGAGAAAACTGAAAAACGTGAACATTTACTGTCCGCAAATTATGTCGATGCCATGGAGAAGCTCGGACGCATCCCAGGCCGTACACCGTTAAATATGTGGAGCATCGCTTCTTCAAGAACTTCAGTTCGTTGAACTATGTGCTTTCGATCCGCCCAGGCAGGCGATCGGGAGACCCTACCGTAACAGATCTGAGGGCGATTAGATACTCGTCGGAGGGATTACAATACAAGCTCTCGTACGCTGATGAATGGAAAGACTCCTCAACCAAGACGGCAACGCAGCGAATCTGACAATGACCTGTCAGCATTGTACGACGAGAAACTTTCCATCAAGGAGTCCAAGTTTAATCACTTACAACAACTGAAAGTGGTCATCCCAGCAGATTATCACACATTCTATGATCAATTGCGACATTAATAATGATAAATGTCGGCCATACCCCTATATGGTACATGTATTTGGAAATTCCAGAGCATGGTTCTCCGTCCATTTCGTAGAAGTTATATTTAAATGTTTTATGTGCATCTACATGTATATTAATACTTACTTGTTTTGTTTGTGAATAAATGTTCATGTTCACAGTACAGTTTGTTACACTCTATTAGATGTTACTAAGTTTATTCGTACATGCGCAGAGAAACACGACACAGTCAACGATGCAGTTAGTATAAAAACCTCGTATCTCCATAATAATACCTATAAAAACCTCGTATGTCCATCATTTGAGAGTCTAAACTAATTTGATGCAAAATATAGACTGCTATACATTAAATTACCTGCCTTCGATTATTAATTTATGTGCAATACCCATTGTCATGAAAGTATCGTTGTTAAACAGTTTTAATGCTCTCCTGTAAATTTATCAAAATGGCACTTACGAGGTTTTATCAGAAACGCGACGATATGTAAGGTGCAAGGAAGCATTTCATCTCTTCAAAATCGGCTACCACAATAAGAAGCCTATTAGCCGCACTTAACCCCTGCGCGTCATGCCTTCACAGGCCTTACACAGTATTCTCGTAGACACAGAGAAGTTACCTTCTCGGCGGGTTTTCGCTTTAAAATAAACCGGTTGCCGAAAAAATGAAAACACACGGGAAATCTCGCGTTGCTTGCTGTACGATAGCCTAAGTACTGCCCCTGCCCTGTCCTTGAGATTCCTCCTTAATAGCAACGTCGTTGAGTTAGCGAGACGTTTGTGAAACGTGGAAACTTAGCGAGGCTTTCGTGAAACACTCTATATATAAGGATATCTTAAAACCCCTCTTTAACCCATCACTAACTTAACGAGCGCTTCGTGAAACGGCCCCCAGTTTCATGAAAATACCAAGCACACAGAGGACCAAGGGCCAGCTCCAGCTCAGTGCAACCATGGTGAAGTGGAAGAAACATCAGTGTCTGGAGTCCTCCTACCAGATCCACCAACTGATATTAAAGAAGAGGTGCAAGATGTGGTTGATGAAGTAATGGGTAGAAAAGAAGATAACGTCAGCATAAATCGTCGAGGTGCCATCACCATACCCTGTCCAACTCGAGACAATAACCCTTTATCCGAATTTACAACAAGATATTTCTTCTCCCTTGCCTTTCCCTGCCTTTTCCCAACTGGAAGTGCTGATTACAACATCAATCGTCGCCGCACATGTTCTTCTTTAGCAGACTGGACAGAACACGTGTTGTGGTATAAAGATGGAAGTTTTGCATTACATAGATATTTCAAATTTATTGTTCACAACATGATAATGAGAAAAAGAGTCCTTGAAAATTCAACATTTATTATGAAACAGCAGATAGGAGAGGGACATCTGACAGTGGCAGAATTGAAGGAAAAATTACAGGCTGGTGATCACTCAATAGCCAAAAAGATATTATACTTTGGGGCTCATCTAAGAGGAATCACTCAATATTGGTCACAATCTTTTTTACTACAGGAAGCAGTGCGGAGTACCATTTTAAGCCACTGAAGAGACTGTTACAGATTTACATTAGAGAAACAACAGGAGAAGAAGCAAACCTTGATGATAGAAATAAACTCTTCAGTGCCCTTCAAGAAAATTCTCACATCATAGAACACTACTTTGATCTCCGCACACAGTCTTATTTCCATCATGTTATGAGGCCTGTTTTTAAAGTTGATAGTTTCTGGTATAGACAGCAATTTGCCAAGAGCAGGGGTATGATCTACTGGCATGGACTGTGCTGGAGTAAAGACAGAGAACCGCACAATTTAACGTATGAAGCAATACAGAAGGGGCTGTCTGACGATCAGCAGGCCAACACTTTATCTCAATGGGCCAATGAGGTGTTTGGCATGGCAGATCTACACCCAGCCAGCAAGGATGACGAAGGAAAATCAAGAACAGACCTCTGGCCACCACCAGAAGGTGCGGCACCACCACCGCCAGAAGAAAAAAATCCCTTACTTAAATTACTCATAGATGTTAGTCAAAGTCAGGAGTCCCTGTTGGAGGACCATCTAGTTTTGACAAACAGGATAAATTTACATCGCTGCTCCGCCAACTACTGCTTGATACCTCAAAAAGACAAATGATCTGTGCAAGTATGCCGTATGGAATTTGGAACAGCTGACGCCCCTTGAAACCCACTCAGATCTACTCCAGCACTAATCAGAGACAAAAATAACTGTCTCAAACTTGAGATGGAGAGAGACCATCCGATGTTGGATCAGATTTCCCGCCAACACACCCAAGGATGGCGAGCCAATAGAGGCATTTCCATTATTGTATCTCAAAGTGACCCTGAAAATCCATCGGTGAATGACATCTGTGACGTTGAAAAATATGTCAGTAGTTATGCATGCAAAGGCAATGAGCTAACAAGTGCCACAGAAGATCTCTTCAATGACATGGTGAATTCGGTGAAATTGAAACTATCTCGCTTACCTTTGTACCACAGCAGTCACACATTTCAATCAGTTAGCATGACAGGCGCAAGACGTTTGGAACAATCAGGAAAGCAGCTGACGAAAAGTACACTTGAACAAATACAATTGGATAAATACAGGAGCCGACCAGAAAATGACAAGTCTTCATGTTATAGTTTTATCTGCCATAATGGAAGAGTCCCTGTAATAGCAAGCAGTACCATTAGACCTACATGGGCACTAACAGAAGAATACTGCAGGAATATGCTGCTTCTACACTGGCCCAACTGGAGGCAGTTAGAAGACATAAAAGAAAAGGAATTGTCATGGAAAGAAAAAATTAAGTTTTTCCTCGAAATGGATTCATGTACAAATTGTGTGAAAGCAGACATTGAGCAAGCCAAACGAGCTGCTACTCAGAAGAAAGCAAGTGAAGATGAAGATGACCGAGGACACGAAGAAGACGGTGGCCTGGACATGGAAAAACAACCAGACTGGATGGACCTCCTGCAACCCAAAGTAAACGTTTGTCCTACCGATGACTTTGTCTATGATGATGGAGGGCCAGACTATAATTGGGGTGCTACAATACAACAATATCCTCAGGAATTCGGTTTGAACTGGTTGGAGCTACTTAACCAGGAGAGTCATCAATTGCAGGATGAACAACTCAAATTACCAGCTGTTAACCTACAAACATTGAATGAAGACCAAAAATTTGCATACAATCTAATTATGCACAAGCTGTTTGAATACCGTGAATCACCAGTCTTTCACACGACCACTTCGATTGATCATCGGGGGTTCTGCTGGATCAGGGAAGTCGTATCTGATCAAATGCCTCGTTAAATCAATAAGGGTTTTATTTAAACGAAATAAAGCTATTCAAGTATTGGAACAAACAGGAGCAAGTGCAAACTTGATTGGAGGGCATCCGATACACAGTTTCCTCAAAGTTCCTACTGGCAGCAAAGCAATGAAAGAAATAAGTAAACCGGAAGGTGCTCTGGGAAAATCTCTCCAAGAAAACTGTGATGGCCTTATTGCACTGATGGCTGATGAACGTTCTCTCATTTGTGCAAATACTCTTGGATGGATGGAATTCATGTGCTCGCATAGCTTGAAAAATTACCCATCTTCATCTCAGTCATGGGGCGGGCTGCCGGTGCATGTTTTTCTCGGCGATGATGTACAATTACCTCCAGTCTGTGATACGCCAGTGTTTGACATCCCCAGAAAAGACAAGAAGCTTATAAAACGAAGCCCAAGCTCAGATGCATGGAATTCTCACCTGGAAAGAGTTCAATGAAGCAGTAATCCTCAAAACTGTTGTTCGGCAGAACAATGATCAAAAACAATTCAAAAATGCTCTCTCTTCTCTGAGATCATATACACTATGTCCGAAGCAGGCTATGGAGAAAATTTACTGCAGAGAATGATGGAACATGGCCTTTTCGTCTTTCCAACTCACGCAGAGGAATGGCAGCACAACAAGTCTCAATTACTTGAGAAGATACAAAGAGAGAACAAATGCAATATCTAAAAATCCTCACAGCAAACTATCCCAGTGAAAATGCATCTGGCCTACAGCAACAGCTCTTCCTGTGCAGAGGAGCAAAAGTGATGCTGACAGCCAATTTAAATGTTACTTATGGTCTCTACAATGGCTCTGTTGGCACTGTTCACGACATCATCTACCTTGACGGAAGAACACCTGAGGAAAACTTGCCAGATGTTGTGATGGTTGAATTCCAAAAGTATACAGGCCCACAATTTATTGAGTCTTCCAAGGTAATACCAATAGTTCCGATTGAACAAAGAATTTAATTTTTTTGTTACGGATGTGTGGAAACAAGTTCCCCTAAGATTAGGTTGGGGAACAACTATTCATAGATGCCAAGGAATGACTATCGGGGACAATGAAGCCAACAGGTACATCGTTATCAGTCTTGGCACCAGAAACTTTAAATCAAAAACCCCAGGGGCCCTCTACGTTGCCTTGTCAAGAGCCAAGAGTGCAGGAAATGCAACAACAGATCCAGATTTTGCCTGGCACCCAAATGTTATCATAAATGAAGATCGGTTATGTCAGGTAGTAAATACTAGGGGTGTAACGATATACCGGTATATCGGTATATTGCAATATATTTTGAAAACTCGATATATCGCGATACAACTTCCGGATATCGATATTTTACGATACGGTGGTATAACAAGAAATAAATTACTTGACACTTTATGTCTATATTGTTAATGGGCTCGAAAATTATGCACTGGCGGTGTATATATTACGAAAGCACAATGCCTGCACGACGCATACAGTATTACTGGTAAGCGACCACTGCATGGAGCACTGCGCGGTACTACTGCGCGGGCAGAGTGGGGCAGACGTGTGAGCGAGGCAGACGTGTGAGCGAGGCAGAGAGCACGGCAACCAGGGAGTCTATATATAGTCCAACTGTAATCTCAAGCAAAAAACAAAAGTCAATGCACCCGAATATCACAATAGATTTTAATTTCAGTAAACAGGGAGACTGGGTAGCTGTCGCGTACGATACAGATTGGTTCATTGGGACAGTAATTGAAGTGATCAGCACTGAAATGGCAATCATTCAGTTTCTCAGTTGTAGTCTCAATAATGTTTATCGTTGGCCACTGGTGGAAGACACGGACACAGTTGAAAAGAAGTTCGTTTTTGGAAATGACTTTGAAGTTAACTCACCAAATGGGCGTACGTGGGTCGTACCTGAGAGTATACTTGCAGGAAGTGTACAACAGCTACCACTCTACATATTTTGCTAAGAATCTTGATATCTAATTAAGTTCAGTAAATGATGCACATGCATTATTAGTACAGCTGCGTGCTGGGGCGGCATTGTTTGAAGTACAAGGGGGTAGTGCACGATTGTTTCAGTTGCGTGGGGTGTGTAATACTAGCACAAAGTGAACGGAATCTTCTCTAACTTTGTTTTGTTTTGTTTTTATTAATTTTGTGCTTGACAAGAAGAGGAAAATGGAACAGTTACCAGCATATCCAGCATTAAAGATGAAATGATAAGAGTTATGAACTCCTAATAGAGTCCTATGTTGCCACCATATGTAAAAATGTTTGTGCTTGAAGCTTGAACTTGAAGAAAATTTGGCAATAAAAAGTTATTTCAACTTTCTATTTCTAATCTAAATCACTGTTTTCCTTTTAATGATTTATTGCAAGTCTTAGAAAAAGATATTTGTTATGCACATATAGATGCCCATGTAGCTACTATTCATGACAATGTGTCTTGTTCTCTGGCTAGTATATTTTTAAAAATCCCTTACACAAGGAATATCGATTTTTTGGACATTTTTCAAGATCAGGAAAATAAAAAATATAGTTGGACTAGCTGTAAAACCTAATGCAGATCAATATACTAGTGAAAATGGAATAGTATGAAAAGTTTTAAGTCTATGGGCAAGTCGAGTGATGAATGGCGTGCATTTTTGTTTGTTAAAAATGCACTTGCGCAGCAGTTTAGAGCCATGTTTGGATAGTTTAAAAAATTAATGGACATTTGTCATTGTTCATATTCACAGTCCTTTAAATTTGATACCTATTGCTTGGTCTCCAAAGATTACTTCTGTGTACCGTACGGTTTAGAATTTATGTGTATTTGAAAATGCATTGACAAAAAGGGGGACTTGATGACAAAAAAATTTGGACAACAAAATTTGACCAAATCTCCCGCTCTCACGCTGATCTTACAATATCTCACGCACAGCAAAAAAATGCTGAGATATCTCACGCATGAATATCTCTTCATGAATAAAACGCTGAAATATCTCCCGCACAGCAAATAAAATCTTACAATATCTGAAAACAGTCACTTTAGTATGCACCAAATTGCACAAATTGAAGTTATAAAATGCAAAAGCTCCCTACCGTGGGAGGGGGGAAACACCCCTCCCACGCCCACCCACCGCTCGGTCGCTTCGCTCCCTCGCATCTCACTCTCACCTATCACCCAATGTTGGCAGCCCTGCTGTTGAGATTAAAAATGTGCATAGTTTCCCAGTATTATAAAGCACACGTAACATTTTCTTACAAGATGAACCCACTAATGGAATGCGAAGTGTCTGATATATTCAAGCGAGGAAAAAATAAAATGGGCGAGGCCCGAAAAGTTTTTCTTGTAAGAATCGTACACTCATTTACCATACGACGTACTGTTTTGCCCATACTTGAAATACTTATAAATTAGCATTTATTTCACACTATGTTTTGAAAACCCAAATCAAAAATTGAATTGAAAAATACAGTGCACTTTGACTAGCACATTGTTACTGCATTCCAGCGAGAATTAAATAGCCAGTTGCAGCTTCATGGAACAAACAAAGGAGGCATTAGTAAAGCAGTGGCCCGTGTGAGTAAATACTATATGTTATGCACACCTTACACAGTATAGTCACATATGGCACTAATTACAAACTACACATTAACTACAATCAAATCATGAAAAAGTGACGTGTTACAATTTTCCTTTGCAGCTCCATGAACTCATAGGGGATCCGACCCTGCCAGAAAGAGCAGTGCTCCAAGAAGTTACAAAAGCACTAAAAAATAAAAAGGATTATAGGTATCGTAAATAATTAAGTCATTAAAAAATGCTATATGTATTCACATCAGTATAAATTAAAATGAATGAAACTCGCAACTAGATACATAGATATACCTACTGCGAGCTCGCATATGTTGCAAAAATTCACTACAACTTATTTGTATTGCTACGTTCACAAAATTTCGCTTTGTTTTCACCAAGGAGAAAGAGCAGCAAAAAACAGCAGCAGCAGCAGCCAACCTGACGATGGCAGGAGAGTGCGCTTACAGGAGCAGGCCTTGGGAAGATTTCCTGAAGTATGGGTAATTAGATTGTTTTCATGCAAGAAAAATTTATTAACATTGGCACAAACATTGCATAGGCTACAGATGCCTTTCCAAATTACATTTTCTTTCATGTTATATTTAATATTTCTTGAAAATAGATGCAAGGCGACGAGGAAGATTTTTGCCGGATGCTCCTTGGAACTTGTCAACTGAGGAGAAAATGATTGTTGCAAGGCGATGCTAAAACATCCAGCCGCCAAAAACATCCTATCGCTCCTCAGCTGACCTTGTCAACAACTTCGAGGAGTTCAATTCTGCGCAGAAGCTGGAGGTATAACAATTTAAGCCTACATTATTTCATATGTAACAATTCAGTTTACGGTAACAGTAAAGTTTTGAAATAAAAACTCTATAAAAACTTTGTACTTTTTACACCAAAGGCCCTCACGAAAGGTGTTCTAGTGTACTGCCTGCGGGGATGCCTAGGAATTGTGCAGCGGAACAGCATAATAATGTACTGCCAGTGCATCCAGCAGCTGTACTTGCCTGCAACACAGGAGGAAACAATAGAAACCAAAAAACTACTGGCTGAAACTATGGCACAGTTTGAGAAAAACTTTCCTGCATCAATCCAGGTTTGAGACTAACAACTGAGCATTTATGAAAGCCATTTTCTACGACAATTTCTTTAAAAAAAAGACTATCTCGACATATGATTTACAACATTATCATCCGTCTAAGACAGAACTTCTATCATGCAAGCTGCACCATCTGACAGTAACTGTAATTTTAGGTTGATAGCCTGTCGAGCTAGTGTAAATCCAATGTTATCAGTTTGAAATATTGTTTTGATATAGGTGACTATGATGCACTTGAACCATCACCTGGCAGACCAGGTTCTAAAATACGGCAACCTCTATGTAACCCATTCTTTTGGAATAGAGAGATTTATTCAAGGAATCAAAAGAATCTGCACAAGCAGACGGAAAGTGGAAAAAGCCATAATGAACAAGTACCAAGTATGTAAAGCATTCCGAGTGTTAAGCCAGTGTAACTATTTTAATACAAAGAGTTTTAGTCATTCCAAAAAATGTACTAAAAATACACTTCTATTTTACCAGTTCTTCAACATCTACGGTATGGTTCGCCGCATCGGCATTGGACAACTACCAGAGCCACTGAGAGGCATAGCAGTGACCGAACAACGCATTGAACACTATTTGCAGGCCCTCTACAGTAAAAGTAAGTAAATAGCACCCTTTTTTAGTTTACAGTTAAAATGAAAGTTCGACACAAATGCACATTAAATTACTAAGCAATTACTAACAAGCTAGAAACAACTGGACAACCCCTTACTTCGTTCTCAGGATGGCTGATAACCATGTGAAGACGCCTCCATGAATGCATCAATGACTTTACATGTAGATTCATGAGCGAGAGCCGGCGTGCGCCACTAAGGGACATTTTTCTACTCTGCATGGACGTGTTCTCGGGTAACGCCTTAAGGCATATATTTATATAAGTAATCCATAAGTTGTTATTTGCACAACATTACATGGCCATTTTTACATTCACGTATGTATTGATTACATTTACATGATAAATGAAAGTGTCAATGACACTTACTTAGCTCACACATAAAAGGATACAAATGAACGTGAGTAAGAAGAAGTCAGTTTTAATTGAGCCAACCATCGACTGCTTACATTATAGAAACGGTATTGCCATGCTGTTATATCGCAAATAGATAATTATAAACCAAAATGAATCCCAATTTGGTACCGTTGAATGGCGCTTATACCGTTTGTAGCGATGGCGTTTGAAATTAAAATTACGGTTTATGCTGTTGTTCCGTACATGTTTTGTAAAACTTTTACTCTTAAAGGTAGCGGGAACACAGCCGTATTTTATACGCCGATCGGCGCGAATTAATAAAATCCGCTCGAAAAATTGCGCCCGTGCCCGTTACATCTGACGCCGATTTTCGTTACCGGCACCGTCACAAATCGCCCGTATCAAAATTGTTAGATATTTTTCGGCCCGATTATTTTACTGCCGCGCGATTTATTTACTGCAAATTCGCATCGGTCGTGCTCCGTGTTGTCCGAAATATTTTATTCGACGACATCGATTTTTTTTAAACCAATCACGTGTTGTGATATATATTGTGTATGCAATCATGTGTACATGTTGATTCCGTCGCAGTAGCGTACGCTGACGCTCTCAAATTCGCTACGATGTGCGCCCTTCATGATCCGTGCGTATTAAATTCCGCTGTGCGAATATTAATCGTCGGATCGGCGAAAAAAATACGGCTCGTGGTGCCCCCAGCTTAATATAGACGCGTTTTATCGGCAGCGTGGAGAGAAAATAACCAATTTGCATTAAAGATATTGTTCAATGAAATCTTTGGTAAAATCGAACCAGACGAGTGTGACAACGACAACATGTTTGTGTTCTAATATAAGTATCTATGTAATTGCCAAACCGCTACCTATTTGCATAAATTTTAAATATCAAAACCCTAGCCCTTATTCATTCACAATACCAAAAATGAGCAAAAATCCGTTGAACCCTGAACTGACTAATGGCAATTCCCATTTTTGCCAAAAAATTTGCCGTGGCCTCGAAGTACGACGACTGAGCGTGCTCAAAATAAGACGTTTATAAATGGAGCATAGCAGTATCAACTATTAACCCCAATTTCAAACATGTGGGGTCAAGGCGATTCCCTGAGTTATCGTGACGTAGCGAAATGTTGACGACGGACGGACGGACGTTACGGATCAGACGGACGACCATGGCAAAATAAGCCTCAACTTTGACGATGTCAAGAGTGAAGCCTAATTTAAATTTCAGTAAGCTTATTGCGCGGCAATTAAATTTTTTTAAAAAAAAATCATTTAACAGCTATACAAGCTGAGAAACAGCTTGCACGAAAATTAGATGAATTCGTTCAAAATTACGTTGAGGTGTGCGGGTGCACTCGTTTGAGCGCCTACGAAGACCAACAATTTGCCAGCTGACGGACCCGGGCCGTAATGGAGCCCACCTGGCCACCTGCGGATACCGCACCTACGAGTAAGTAGCATAAATAAATATAAAAAGGTGAATTCGTTACATATATTTGTTGAAACAAACAAAACATTATAACGTGTTACAGTAAACCATAAATTTTTTGTAAATTTTATGTGATTAATTACATTATCAGGGAATTCTCCTGTGGTTCCTTCCGCGAGAGGTGACGGACTGTTTGCGAGGGGCAAGTAGGCTGCCACATCAGATGAGCAGCCGCCCTCTACAAATTCTGCAGCCACTCTTCTGGATGGGCACCCACTGCGGCCCTCTATATGTTCCCAAATCGAGTTTGATTGAAAAGCAGGATACGATCCAGCAGCTCCAAACCTGATAGGATTGTAGGCGGCGGAGCATCAAATATACCAAGGTTCTCGCCTACTTGCGCAAGAACGGGCGCGCCCGCCCCGTTGGGAAAAACTCCCCCCACGATTTCAATCGTTGCGCCCGGTTTAAATTACCTCCAGCCCGATTAAATATCCACCACAATAAAGTTTGACAGCGCGAGGGGAATCGATCGTCAAGAATTCCCATTCGACCAGGCCGCCACCTTATTACGCGTGTATTTTTACGTACCACTATATGAGTAACCGTTTTTACACTACGCATGCACTGCAGACCACACACAAGTACAAAACAGTCACCCTGTCCTAAACCTTAACACAAACTGTACCGACTCGGCTGTCTTTATATACAAAGTACCCCCAAAATACCGTTCTATTGGGTTGGTGGCCAATTTTTACGCATTACGCCGTTAAAAAAAGAAACACGCGCCCGGACCCCCCTAGTTTCCCTCCCCCTCTTCACATCCCCCCTCCCCTTCCCCCTCCCCCTGTTTCAATTTTCATCCTGAGGAAGAACCTATACTACATAGGTATGAGAGAATCTGATATATATAGTTTGATATTAGAATGAAAGCCAAAAAAAGGCGTACATTTCTTGTAATTCAATATATTTTGCGGACACAAGCGAAAACAATTATTACAGACAATTAACCAAAGGGTAGCCAGGAATTTTGGATTGGGAAGAGAAGTCATGCGAGTAACACAAGAGAGGTGGCTCTGAAATTTTTTTCCCAAGGTTAAATTGAAACGACTAAAAATGTAAAAAAATATTGATTTGGGCGGGTCCTTGGGCCGAACTATAAGGGACTTACAAGGCACTTTAAATATTATATTTACTTAGACAACTTCTAATCAATACTGAAAAATTTCGCCTCTTGCTTTGTTCATTTGTCTGCAGGCGGAATACAGTAGGTACTGGTTTTTTTTCTTATGGATTTCAATCGAGAAAACGTTTGAGCTTGCAGAGGTGACGTTTTACGAATGACCATCACAAGACGAAGAGACACGCCAGTGGCTCGCACCTTTGCCGTCACTCACATCCATACTTGTCTGCCGATCGAACACCTAAGGGGCACACAAGTATGGGTGGCACAAGATGAATATGGGGTGTGGTCACTGGCCAAAGCCTAGAGTAATCCGTCGCCCGAAGCCGTCCGTCAGTCGACTGAGACTGGTTTAACGACACCGAGCCGTACGTCTTGATTGAGACCTGCCTTCACGTCATCTTGCCAGTGCATGGAAACGGGAATGGGAGTGTGGGAAGCAACAGGTCGAGCGTTAGTCGCCGTTAGTGGGGAACCTGCTCAAGATCATGACAAGAGCGACACACGCTTGCTTCGATAGGTATAACCTGTCGGATAAGTCAGTCAAGAATATTATCTCCCGTGTTTCCAGAGTCTCTCCTAATGGAAAAGTGCGGAGATGCAGGAGACTAGATATATACGCCTAGTGAGAGCCCGAAACGGGCATTTACACAGAATAATAATGTAGTACAAAATATCTATCGCTATAAAGTTCATAGATCATCTTTTGTTCAAATTCTTTAGTCTTCGTTCACTTTTTCATTCATTCTTTCATCCTGATGGAGAAGTGCCGGAGATGCAGAAGACTAGAGCACCTTCTATATAATGCAGCTTTTGTTGGCAGCAGTCCTTTTCATGTGACAGGGATGAGGTGTCTCCTCTCCATTCGATAGGGTCAACCTTGTCGCTGTTATAGAAAATAATAGAATAGCGGTTTACAGGAATAGACCCAAGGGCCTGTATTCGGTCTAATTAATACATCCAGCCTCAAATTTTATTCACTTCCCCGCAATGTTAAGTCATTCTAAACATCATTGCGAGCGGTCGCGGTCTTGTAGAAATTATGAAGATACGTTTGAAGGTAAATTCATATTGTCTACATGCTACGTTTACATTACATCATCGTATGCCTTTCCCCCCCCCCCCCCCCCCCCCCCCCCCTTGTCATCAGACCACGCAATTTTAATTCACACGTGATGTGGTTGCGATGTAAATACCTCGCTTTGAGAGCGTGTAAACTGATAGTTGTGTCATTTAATCAATCAGACCGTTTGTTCTACGTCGACAGCTACTGTCAAACGATCGATCGGTAGACTGGTATGTAGCTACATTGTTTAACAATATGTTTGTACCAAAATTTTGTACAAACTTTTCTACCAAAAATAACAATTTTTGCATGATAGTCCTGGCCTGTTTTTAAATTATTTCTGATGAGGTATCTAAATTTGTATTTCAAACTGAATTTTCTGATGAACATTTAGCTCTAGTACTATAGCCCGCTTACATTAACTGCCGCTGGCAGTTAATGTATAACCAGAGAGACCAGAATACAAGATGGCTAATGGCCTTGCCGCAAAAAGATGCGTTGTTCCCGACCGCCGAAGCGGTTAAGCGCCCGCACTTCCGCGGACTGCGCGCACGACGGCCGCGGGCATGCTGGCCTATGCGTAATGCGTCCCCGCTATACGCATTGCTGCGCGCCGAAGGAAGGCGGCCCGGCGCGGCGAATGCGTATAGCGGGGCAGCGTAAACATCGCGGAGTTTTTCGGGACCACGTACATCGGCTCGGCTACATCGGCTTTCGAGGGGGGTTTTCCGGATTATCGATTGACACGCGTTTTTGTTCATTTTTTCCTCGCCGTAGTACGTCACCTGGCGTATTTTCTCTACTTATCTGTGCGTGTCTGCCACTATCTTTTCTCTCTTTCTCGCACTCCGCGTCTGCTCTCTCTCTCTCTCTCTTCTCTCGCTCTCGCTCGCTCGTGCCGCCACGGGTTATTTGTGTGTCAGTTCGCAGCTGTGTTGTACGATTAGCATACGTGTAAAAACTCCCACGGCCACCGCCAGGCCCGTGCTCGCACGACGTTCCGTCGCACCGGCCACGGCAGGCGCGGGCGGTCAATGAGCGACATAGTCAAATTGCATATTATGCATATCGTTGCGATCTTAGCTATCCGAACTCGAAGGATTTTCAGTGTAACACATGGATCAATTCAGCGTCATGATGCCAAACATGAGGCATGGGGGGTTAATAACACCTGCCTGAATAACACAGCATACGGCTTGGTGGTTATTCCACATAACCCATTCTGAGTGTAAAAGACAACCATCAAATCACCGGCGTACTAAGTATGGCTACGAGAATGACAGCTGCACGTCAACGATTCGAGGTAGACTGGTGGCACGTAACTCGTGCGAACAATCTATTGGCCTTACACTAAAGTGATAGTTACATGCAGGGTCCGTCGAACTGCGATCGGCGGCCCAGTCTAAAGCCGATTCGCCACCGGTGGTCTGGAAATATCTGTGGCAAATCCCTCCAGAGAGCTCGTGGCGCGATCTATGGGCCGGCCATATGTACGAGAAATAAGTTTCAGGAGCGTAAAATTTCATAAATTTGAAAATCGCTTTTATATAGGAAAACGTAACGGCTGCCGAATGCAAAAAAAATTACCAATTACGACCATTGGATTTATTCTCGCCCTATGTGCAAAGTCGAAAGGTTCTGCAAGCGCCAAACTGTCTCATATTGACGCATTCTCGCGGCTTTCTGATAGTACCAGAGGCCTTGGGTATTAGTTATAACTATTGGGCAGCGATTGTCTCTAAGGCACCACCAGGTGGTGCTGTTCGCGCCTTCCGCCGTATACCGCGGCTGCAGCACTGCTCCAGCAACAGTTAATGTAAGCGGGCTATAGTACTAGAGCTAATGAACATTGTGATTGACCTGTTTGCCCACCACTAGTGTACGTAGTGATAGTGTTACTGTTTTCTTACGCCTTGAAAAAGTTATTAGCATATTCTTTTTTAATTATTGTTTTGATGTGGGCACAAGAAGTGTCAACTGTAAGTGTAACAAGAATTCGCTTGAGATTTTTGTTTAGATTAGTGAATATTCATGATTGATTGTTAGGTTAGTTGTTACTACAGTTTACAAACAAGAGAACTACCTTTTGACTTAACACTTTGTATTTTGTTCTCTTATATATTCTATGGACGGTATCAGTAATAACTGTGAGTGGATGGAATCGGTCTGGAAGTTTCATATAATCGCATTATCGGTTTCCCTTAAGCGATCGATTAATCGACTTATAATCGGAATAATCGGTTAATAATAGCATAGATTTAATTTTAATCTTACTTTGTATATTACAATTATAACATAGCATTCAATATTATCATGGTTTTATGATCCATTGTTAATTACTCTGTGAGGTTGCTGCTATGTATATCAAATTGTTCTGTTCCTATTACCAGTTATTTAATCAATTTTAAAAAGAAATGGTATTTAAAAACATTTAAAAGTTTTTAAACAAACATGATCAAGCTAAGTCCTTGTGCTTTTGGGAAAGGCAGGCAGAGTGAAAAAATCACACACCTTGGCTTGCGAGGTGTGTTGTGATTTGCATCGAGTGCCACATGGGCACGGAGGGCAAACTAGGAGGTGTCGAGGAGCGAATAGTGGTGGAATGCCGATGTTCATGGTGCCTATACGGTAGTTTGGGTCTCGTATGCGAGATAACTTTGCCCATTAAAAATATAATTCGAGTCTTCTGCCAATATAAAGCGAATGCGGTGTCGTTTCATGTTCTAGTATAATCTGTTTTCTGGTTTCGGGACGGTAGCATTCGTCATTGCGTCAGTGCGTTGTGCTGCAGACACGTGGAAATAAATCATATCATAACACACGCAGCTCTGGATACGTACGTATCAGTGTTCGAAATATAGTTAATGATCCTGCGACCTTGACCTTGGATGGAAATGGCTCAGAATCAATAGGGTTCTCTCGCCCCATAAGATGCAGCTGTGGACCAAGTTTGAAGTTTCTACCTCTTAAGGTTGCAAAGATATCGAGAGAACAGACACACAGACATACACACCGCCACATACACGAAACCGAAACGGCCACGAAAACCCGCGACACTGCGTGCGGAGGATAATTACTTGTACTTCGTCGAGTAGACGTGTTCGTCTGGTTAGCCTGTATTGTGTTATCTTAAAACACAAGGACTGACAAGACTTGTGCTCTACTTGTCATATCAATTCACACATCGTGAGTACAGTTCCTTGTTTGTTTGTTTTGGTATTTCCGATAATCGATTATTTGTTTTCATAATCGATTATCGAATTTGAAACTATAATCGATCGATTTTCGATTATAATCGATCATCGGGGGACATCACTAATAAACTGCATTACATTTGCATCATCACATGTCATGTGAATAACGATATTTAAAGATAATAATGTCATAATAAAACATGGTAACTTACCAATCAAACAATATCACCTCGTGATAATGGCGAAAAGGCGCGAAATTACAACCGGTAGTGATGGCATATACTATCAACGCCATCAAGCGTCTTTTCGCATGAATTTCAATGTCTTCGTAATCATTCGAAAAGTGTTGAAAAAGCAGTTGTTATAGCGTCCATTAAGCGTCATTTCGGAGTCAACTCGGCCATTCTGAACAAAACTCTTCAAAAAGACGCCATTTAGACCAATAATGGCAATATTAGTCGCGCATCAAAAGACGCCAGAAAGACTCTCGCGGACGGGCCATCAGTGTAGAGAGAGAGAAGAAAGAATAAAACAAAAGAGAGGTACGTTACAATATTATTGATTATGTTATAACATATTGATTATGTTATGTTCTACAGTACAATTACAAACAATGGGATTAACTTTCCCCCGGGCGTAGATGGACAGTCACGTGCCCGGCCACCCCACTCCGAGGTCGGAGGGACCGCATGCGCGTTCCCAAAATCTCCGGTAAAGGGGTATTTTTCGCGCGACAAAATCCGGTTCCAAGAATTAAAGTGGAACAGAGCCGCCAGAGCGTCTGCGGCTCATCTGAGGTCTGGTTGCTTCACGATTGATAAACGGTGTAAAAATTTCAGTCGTGCGTAGTACCACTTTGCTAGGCGGCAGATATGCAGACACGCCAGGTTCTTGCGTACACATCATTGTTTAGGGACACGCCCTATGCAGATGCAGAGGTGAGGGGGAGGGGCGGTGGGGGAGGGTGGGGAAGGGGCAGGGGGAGCGGCGGTGCGGGGAGGGGGAAGGGTGGGGGTGGGGAGGGGAGGGTGAGGTCGTGGGGGAGCGGGCTCTATAGCCAAAAGCAGTTCACTCCTTTGTAACAGTCAACAAATCATGTTTAACCCTTCCTCTTGAGGGTCTCAAAAGCGTTATCAGCAGCTTACTCTTCCCTGTCAGTGGAAAGCACATTTCATGGTCCTTTCAATAAGCCATAAAAAATGGTAGCGTGCCGCTGAAACAAAAAGTTTTTTCAATGCTCCGTCAGACCATGTCCTTCAGGAAATGTTAAAATCTGTCCCTGTGCTCATTGACTTTTTCCTGTTGACCTCCCATTTCGGCACAGTGATTGGTTTGTCCTACCATGATGCTATACACCCGACTATCCATGAGCTAGGTCGAGCGTTTAGATTGTCGCGAATTCTGCATTTCCATCCCTATTACCCTTAAGTTAAGGAGTAAAATGCTTCCCCCTTTTTTTCTTACATCCTATTGACCTTAAGACCTTTGACCCCCAGCTTCGACATCCCAACTCGTTTCGCGATTACCCCCCCCCCCCCCACGCGTCCCACAATATCGTGACGTACGTCGAGCCGTTTAGATTTGCTGCCCAACTGTGACGGCTACGGACGTACGGACGGACGCCTCGCACGGACGGACGGTGTACGGACGATCAATGCGATTCTACAAGTGCATCTGCTACTGTCAGATGCAGCTAAAAAGGGGGTGTATTTGGACCTTCACCCAGATATTTTCTTTAAAAAGGTGTGTTTTTCCTCTCTCTCTTCCTCATTGATATATCATAGAAACTTTATCTAAATCCGGATCCAAAATTCCGCTGAAATTCCTTGCTAGTTTTGCGAAAGCTATTCAGAAATTTATGTAATTGTATTGAAATGTAAAAAATAATGCCCCCTAGTTCCCTCGAGTCACTGATACTCTACACTTACGTTGTGAGACTGGTTCGACAGTTCACACGCCTACACTAAAGTCACTACTTCGTTGACATGAGGAGCCACCTGAGATAGGCGGGTACAGTTGAGCAGTGTTCGCGCAGTTAGGGGGTCTCCAAGGCAGCGAAAAAAGCCCGCGAAAGCGGGGTTTCAGAAATTTGGAGCAGTCCTGAGATAGGGCGGGGTTCAAAGGAGAGGAACCGAGCATACACGACTTTTTTTTTTATGAAGAATCGCTACTTTTTTTTTTAGCCCTCGTGATTCTTAGGAAAATCGACATTATGAGCCTTAAAATAAGTTAAAATGAATTCTTAATAAATTGTTTAAAAAATCGATCTTATATTTTCATTAAAACTAGTTAAATGCGATAGCATGATAAACGTGGCTGTTTGAAGAAGAGGAAAATGCTAATTATCAATAAAAGACACACATGGTATAACACAACAAGAAAGTAAACCCTCCTTTTCAAAATATAACGCAATTCCGTTAAACTACAGTAATATGACTTCTACGCCGTCAATGTCTTCGAGGCCCAATATAGGTTCCTCCACTCCCGTCGGGGTAGGAAACCGGATATTTATGTTATTGTCGTCATTGAAGTATTCAAGAGTGCCTTCAAACCACCCATTTTCATAATGAACTTTCACCCTACGGCCGCAAAATTCAACGTCATAGAATCGGTCATCCTCATTATCAATCCACTCGCCGCCGTCGTCATCGAGTGACACTGACAGTCACAATGTGTGTCTGATGATCGAGCCTCAGCATTATTCTTAAAAAATTCTTAAAATTTGGGAAATCAAGCCTCGATGATTCTTATAAAAAGAATTCTTATAAAAAAAAGTGTGTATGCGTACCCTAAATAACACTGAGTGGGGGGGGGGGCGGGGTCACGTGATGTGGCAGCAGTAGTAGTGTTAGGATTAGGGTTAGGAAGATAAGGCCATGTCTAGCACGGAAGTATGACTGTGGTCCGTGGAATCTTTCTGTGGAAGATTTGGACTTTGAAGCGTACGAAGTGACTAGTGCTGCCACGTAACGGCACTGTCCATCTACGCACGGGGGAGAGTGCCACCCATAAACAATTAACTAGGTCGTCTTTTTACTCAACAGTGACAACACTGTGTATTTTGCGTCTTACACTATTCTAGGACGTATCAGTGATATATGTTGCATACCATTTGCATCATGACATGTCATTTGAATAACGATATAAAGATAATAATGTCATAATAAAACAGTAACTTACCAATCCAGCAAAGTCACCTCGTGGCAATAAGCGAAAAGAGCGCGAATCCGCAAACGGTAGTGACGTCATATACTATCAACGCCATCAAGCGTCTTTTCGCATGAATTTCATTGTCTTCGTAGTCATTCGAAACGTGTTAGAAAATCCGTTGTAATAGCATAACTTTGGAGTCAACCCGTCCGTTTTCAACAGAACTCTTCAAAAAGACGCGGTTTAGACCAATATTACTTGCGCATCAAAAAGACGCAAAAAAGACTATCGCGCACGGACCATCCTTTTTGCCTGGCATATACAGGCCTCTGGCACAGGCCCATTTTGCCTGGGGAGCTGCTCCCTCTTCATCTTCATCTCCTCCTCCCCCCTACAGCACGCATTCAATCTTATTAGTTTTGTCGTTGTACTCGCTAAATTAAATAACACATGTTATTATTCACAGTTCATCAGTACCAATAATAATGTTATCAAGAGCGTATAAAGAAGCCTTCTTTATAGGCTCTTGATATTATTATGCCAATCAAATGATAAAAATGGTTAAATATTTTTCGAGTAGATGGCGCTGCCGAACAGAAACCGAAGGGCATCCGAATTTCCGAAACAGTGATACGAATTTACGAACTGCAGACAGTGGATGTTCATCACAATCCGTCAATCGTTCACAGTGTTGTAACTAAGTTATTTTAATTCGTTTAAAAGTAACGACAGCCTCCACAGGTATGGAGAGGTTGTCGCTACATGGGAAATCTTCAGGTGAATCGTTTCAACAGTCTGCGGAAGACGATCTAATAATAAGTAATGTATGTCCATTTTTTCATTGTGTTGATTTCGAGTTTGATTACGACTTCTGTTACAGTCACAGTGTCAGTAGCACTACCAGGGACGTGTAGAGGATTTGTACGAGGGAGGGGCCTAACCGTAACCCAAACTTGCGAGCACGCGAAGGGGGGGGTCTGGGGGCCCTCCAGACATTTTTTGAAATTAGACCCCTTTAGGTGCGTTTTCTGCGCGAGCAGGGGGGGGTCCGGACCCCCTGGACCCTCCCCCCCCCCTGTACACGCCCCTGACTACTTGCAGTGCTCGAAATAAGAAATGTGGTTGTCCGCATCAAATCAGGTTGTCCGCAACAATTTCTGGTTATCCCAAAAAATATCCCCAAATCTCCTATTTTCAATCACATAATAATATGGTCAGAAAACACCCAAAAACATTAAACAGTGGCGTAGCCAGGATTTTTTAACAAGGGGGTTCAAAAACAGCGAACTGCGCAAAATAGTGGATGACTTGATATTTTAATGGCTCCTCCGCCTCCCTCTACACACCCTATGGCTCTTCTACCTCTCAGTTCTGCAATCTTTGTTTTGGGTGCCATGCGAAAAGGCGACATTTTTAGCTCGTCTGACGTGTCAGATGCAGCTTGTAGAATCGCATGAGCGTGCGTCCGTGCGTCCGTCCGGCCGTGCGTCAACAGTTGGGCACAAATCTTAAAGGCATAATAGGCCCATCGATTATGCAATTTTAACGAATGCTAGAGTAACTGGCACCTTGTGTAGTTAATAAGTATAAGTTACATTATCCTTACTAGGGCCAAACGCGTATTCGTTTTGTCCAATATCGCAAGCTGCTGGTTAGCTAAGAATGTCTAAATTGAGAATCCGCAGTCCAGGACGAAATCAGTTTGACTGCCTTGTTTACGGCAGTTTCAGAAATTCGCATACTTCGAAACGGGTGTGAATACAGATTTATTAGTGCACGCGACAGTTTCGACGCATCGGCAAAACACACGCACGCAGTAGCATTTTCGCTCGGCGCCGTAGCGCAATGCTAAGCGATAGTCAGTACAGTAGCCGGTACTGTATACATACAGTAGCTCTGATTGTAATGAGCGTGGAATCCACGTACCGGAATTCACGTACGCTTCGTGGATAATGAAATAGGCTGTGTTATGGGAGCCAACGCTATTGGAGGAATCGCGGACTAGACCGACGGGCACAGAGCTAAACATGGAAAGCAGACGGCACTAACACGTATTTATGTTATATGGTCAAACGAATACACCTGTGTCTGATATTGAATGACATGTGGTTTTACCCGTTCATTAAGACCCTACGGTTAATTTACTTGTGGCTCAATACGAGAATACATCCCAGAGATACATTCTACTAGCTCATGTAGTCGTATATAAGCATCCCGGGACAAAGCAATTCCTCTGCTAAATCACCGTGCAACATGTGACGTTGCCTAACGAGTTCGAAGGCTATTTTGCCCTGGCAACGCATTTAGCATTGGCGCCAGATTTACCAGATTTTACTGGATTTCAGATTAGACATTTCTAGTAATTAGCAGTGATATTGGACAAACTAATACGCGTTTGACGTATAAGGTAATGTAAGTACTTATTGAACTACAGAAGGTGCAGTTACTGTAGCATGCGTCACTTTGGTATAATAATGGGCTATTATGCCCTTTAACCGCTCGACGTAATACGGTCACGATATTCGGGATGTGGGGGTATCGTCAAA
>NW_014577204.1:692566-701170 GCF_000485595.1 Priapulus caudatus | reverse complement strand
ATTTGACTGCCGGGTTTGCTAGTAGAATCTATACATGCCTATGAGGCTACAATGTCACAGTGAAATTTCAAAAGCTAAATTTGGTTGAAGAAGGTTTATGCTCCTTAAATCGTATAATTTCTATGGCATTCTGTACTGTCAGTGTGTTACATGTAACTTATGCCACTGCCAGTGCATGTGGTGGTGATAGTACTGTGTAGTTTTTGCCTGTGTTAATTAGTTATAGGTGGCAGCTCTCTATTTCAGCCTGTAGGCTTGCGTAGGTAAATGGATGATTGCTTACCTATTCTGTCTTGCAAATAGTTGTTGCTACTACGTACGATGGGAGCTTCCATCTTTAATCTGAAGACACTTAAACGTACGCGCCATCTCGTGGCAACTTTCATAACGATCCCAACGAACATTCCTTTGAGAAGGTTCCTGATACCATCCCTGTGCCTTCCACTGTTTCGGTGTGTATGTGAACACATTTGGGACCAACAGGGTTTACTAGAATCCCACCACTCCACCACAGAGTCACCGCAGTAGACGTGAGATGAGCGCTGTCGCTCCGCGGCACTTGTGGTTCATTGTTCTCTGCTCTCAAGATATGTAATTGTTCAGTGGCGGATCTAGGATTTCAAGGAGGAGGGGTGAAAAACAGGTGGGGGGTATGGGGGTCCTCCCCCAGAAAATTTTGAAAATGTAGATCACAGGAGATGGTATTTGCGGCACTTTTGAGTACATGTACAGCCTTCATTCTGACTACGACAATTCTCTTCTTTTTTTTACTTTCGGATCAACATGGATCCCCACTTCCCCCCTCCCCCCAACTACGCTCTGCCCAAAAACATACAGTTATACTGTAGGAGCGATATCTTTAAATTTATTTTATTTCAACCTGTAAACTTAATACTTTGCATGAATCAGGACGGTCATCGTGACTAGTTAATCTTCTTTTGCATGAGTCTTGACATTAGCAAAAAATTTTGGTTTATAAAAATGCAAGATATCGGGTTTCAGGGTATTCACTCATACTTAATGAGTCGTACTGCAATAATATTATTATATATCAATTGGTCCACTTATGATCAGATCATTCAGATGTATAATAATATTATTGCAGTGTGACTCCTGTGACTGGATACTAAATGACATTGGCTACAATTATCACTATATACCCATTAAATAAAAATTCAAGCTGCAACTGAATATATCGTGCAAAATGTATTCCAGGTCTCATTGAATCAATGCCAATGGAACACAGAACTTTGTCTAGAATCCAAACCTAAGCTCCTTTAATCATTGTCATTTTAATAGAATCCGTTTTGTATAAAAACATATAATTTTCTTCTCAACTCTAAGAAGTCTGTTTCAAGATTGATATCATTCTTAACAACTGGAACAGCTATACTTACTGACTCACTGCATGGTTGTTGTTTTTTTTAATAAGTTTAAAATGGTTTGACATGGCTAGCTATAGCTCCAAGAAACGGTATTGCTAGGGTTAGAATACTGTATATTGACGTTAGTCACACAGCCTGGTCGGGTTAGGCTAGCTATAGAATTCCTCTATTATCGCTGACACACTCGGTCTAGTTAGTCATGTTTACCTCTCAGGCAGATTCGATTACATCACTGCCACAACAAATCTACCAGCAACAAGTCATTTGTCTCTTCAGAAAAAACGTTTGTAGTGATCGATAAGTAGTTACCTGTTTACTCGTCGATGAAACTTGTCCACACAGTCAAATTTGTTGTCGCTACGAACGTGAGTTGTGATACGCATACTTATTGGCCAAAGCACCCATATTACACGGCATTGCTGACCAATGAGAAGCCGCGAAACAACACTAGCTATGGACGCAATGCAGGCCGATCGACAGCCGAAAGAAATTCAATTCGCAGTCAGAAAAATATAAATAAAGTGCGTTTTTCGTCACGTTTTTCTTGGTTGTTCACCGGACAATGTCTCAGACTGGTTAGGTTGTCCGGCGCAAATTCTGGTTGTCTCGGACAACCGGACAACGCTTATTTCGAGCACTGACTTGTATTGTCACTGTCAGTTCCAACGAATTTTTTATATTTGGAATTATTTCATATGATTGATAGTGACACTGACTTTTAGTGTATGTTTTCATCAAATTGATCAATGCACGGATTGTACGGTCCTTTGACTTATTTGGTGCGTGCAGACCCGACTTTTCCAGTATTCACCAAATAGTCGCTCTCAGTAAAAATAGAATAAAATGCATCAAAATAGAAAATGTGTAATCAAAATCCATCGGATTGAAACCGTATTTCTTCCAAAAAAACGAATGTATGAGTAATCTCTCTCTCTTCTCTACTTCACCTCCTTTCCACATGACCGCACCCTTCCCTGCTAGAATTCCTGCATTCTGCATCTCATATTCTACAGTAAGATGTATGTAACTGGTTGTGTGAATGTGCATTTAATTGACTAACCCTCACCTTCATACTGCCTGGGGTGTGTCAGCATTCATAGATAAGGGTTGGATTGGGGATAGGGTTAGGAATTACAGTCAATGTTGGGATTAGGAATTGAGGTTCGCACTAGCTTTGGAGTTGGGCACCATGATTGTATTTACGATCCCGTTTGGTTTTATTTGTAACTGTCACAGGGATTATATGCTGTGCTTGATATCGCCAGGCTCTCGACACAGACGATGGAGACTCCTGTGTTCATGAGGAGGACCATGGGGAGGAGCACTGGCAGGACGTCGATGATGGCGAGACGTCCGGCTCGCACGCGATAGCCCCGCTCGGAATGATGGGGAGGACACGAAATGGCTTCGCGAAAAATAAGATGCCGATGCGTGTCGAAAAAGTATTCAGGTAAGAGCAACGAGCAAAGTAGGATTTGTTTACGGCTGTTAGTATAGCGTCTCCTTCTGACTGATTGAGGCAACGTTGAAATTTTCTTGAATTTCAAATGTTCGTTTAATTTAACCCACTAAGTAAATCTCACTATGATAATGGACCAAGTTTGCATATTAGGTTTTGCGCTACAGGCTACAACTAAATGTTTGATGTTTGGCTGTAAAACTGATTAGCTGACAAAATATGTGTGCCAAGTAGCAGAGACTCCCAACTGTACTTCCTTCAACGGGTGCTGTGTCTGTATGACATCATTAGCAGGATGTGCTTGTGAAATGTTTACAGCAACAAAGACACTTGGTGGCCCAATGGTCAGTGTGTCTAAGCAAAAGCAGGGGTAGAAATTAACCTTTGAACAAGGGAGTCCAACGGACTCCCTGCCCTCAAAAAGAGGGAGTCTGCAGTCTGAAGTTCAAAACATCATTAAGATATTATCAATAACGTGTGTGCTTATTTTGAAGATTCATGCGGTTGCATGTCTGCCAAATTGTCTTTGGACGTTTGCTGAAAAAATACGGCAATTCCGCGAGGCCGTGCTCTGGAACGAACTAGTTAGTATAGCAGAATTTTTAGGGAGTCACACGGACTTCTACATATGTCAAATCAGGGAGTATTTGACTCCAGACTCGTGTTAATTTTGCACCCTGCAAAAGTGCACTTGTACATGAATATTAAGCGATTGTTTGATGGCATCGACAGATTAAAGTCTACATTGCGTGCATATGGTACATAATAAAGCTCATAAAACCCAAGTTGCAATAGTGTTTTAGATATATGTTCCTTGCTACAAAATATTGACACATTGATGTCACTTATATGATCTGTTGGTTAACTGGTGCTATCTCATTTAAGCATCAAGTCTCACAAAACTAGAACAGTGAAAGTAAGGAGCATTTTTATTCAATGAAATTGCTGTGCGAAATAATAACGTGCAGTTGTTATTAGGAATCAAAACCTTGCTGTAGGGGCAAGCCAGTGCCAATAGTTGCATGACTCAAAACTTTTTAAACATCATGCTTTTATTCCATCCCTCATAGATGTGCTTTCATAAAATATTGGGGCTGCTCTCTTTCGGTTCATCGTGACTTAATATCATCAGACTTATGTGTTTTGCAAAAAATGTCACCATTTTCTGTGGCCTCTCTCCATATATGCAGATAGGCATACCACGAATGCATGCGCAGTAATATATATTATAAGAGCAAAAGTAATATATTATATTTTGCTCTTATAATAGCTTTATTATAATAATTATTAATAGCTTTAATATATATACGTTTGCTCATGCTCCACTAGTAAATATAAGCAAGTAAGTATAAGTAATAAAAGTAAGTAGGTACTTCTGGCTTATTTACTAGTGGATCGTGAGCAAACGTATTGATGCGTGATAACGTGTCATGATAGGGCACGTTGATTCAGTGATAATGCTATGTCGGCCAGCAGTAGTCGTCTAGTACTCTCACAAACATCTCGAGAACATATATAGAGATAGTAGCATATTGTCCTATATATAGCACTTTTATTCATGACTAACCATTTCGTTTTGTAGTGTACTAAACTACTAACAAGCATTAGATATCCTTAGTGTTCTCCCGTTTCATAGGCTTGTTTTGGCAAGGACCAATGATTGTTTTCCGTAGGACTGGTATTGGTGTGATATAATTAATTTGGTGAGAGATATCAGCGTGTAGAACTGGTTGATGTTTCATCATGATTTTAATGTGAGGTGGTCTATATTCCCCCTCATGACACGGATTGTGATGGAGGATATCCTTTAACAGTACCTGCTGACGTTTTATTAGTTTAAATTTAATTAGGATATCCTCTCGCAGTACAGGATAATACGGCGTGAGTCGAGGTCACATCCCCCACCCACATACAGAGACATCACCTCCTCCACCTACACTGTAGACACATCCCCCATCTACCCTGTAGACACATCTCCCACCTACCCTGTAGACACATCTCCCACCTACCCTGTAGACACATCTCCCACCTACCCTGTAGACACATTCCCCACCAGGTAGACACATCCCCCACCTACCCTGTAGACACATCCCCCACCTACCCTGTAGACACATTCCCCACCAGGTAGACACATCCCTCACCTACCCTGTAGACACATCCACCACCTGCCTAAGTACGTCAGTACGTTCTTGAGTGCGTGTGCGTGCTTGTGTCATATCGGAAGTCGTGACGTGAGATGTGATGATATATATATACAAGAGCTAATAATACCTTTTTTATTATTAGCTCTTGATATATATATAGAGAGAGAGTCACCGTATACTGCGACACGCATTTCCAGTCTGTGTGTGCAGAGCATGTTTCTCTGAGCACGATCAATCGAAGTCTAAGATCTATCAGCATTAGTTGACGGTAAAGTGCAGGTGGACGACGTACCCTTGTATCGGCCGTTACTCGCAGCAAAGTAGTCAGTCGCTGTGAGCACGTGAATGCACGCGTTCACGCATAGTCGTGTGGGCAAAGTAGAAATGAAGAACCATGGTGAATTCAGCGCCGTGCTCGTCGATGTGGCTGAAGAGAACGGCCACAGACTACTCAGGTATACATAATGCGCGGCGGGCCAATTCCTCTTATTAACCTTAAAAGAGGAGAGAGAGCGCAGCGTTTCTGTTACTTTAGTCTAGTCGTGTTAGTTTGTTTCGTTCATTCGGTTCAGTATCATATGAGACCGTTATATGGCCGCTAATTGGGAAGCGGGACCAACTTCCGATTTCTCGCCCTTGATTTGCTCTCGTGGGCTAGAGAGGTGGTGTTAACTCCTGAGCGGCTTGTCAGATGTTGAATATAGCAGCCCGTCCGCTAGTGCTAGACTGGTAACTTTTGACAAGGACTGGCTAATTTTAATGGAGTTTACTACTCGTTAATAAGTTTTTTTTTAATCTAGCCTAGCTGGGTTAGAGACTTGGGCCTAAAAAAGACGTTTGTTTCCGCTAACCCGACCGAGTCCATTTTAAACCGCCGTGTCCAAACTTTTTATTGTGATCGGCAAAAAAAAATTGTTTAAAAAATGGTTTTTTAAATAAATTAATTCCCAACGTATTATCGATCGGTGAATGCATTGATTTGACTTTGAAGTCATTATATGGGCTGCTATAAGTATAAAACAAGTATTGTTAGAATACAAAAAATTAATAAAAAATATTTGATAAAAAAGGTTTTGCCTGCCTACCGTGTCCAATTTTTTTCAGCTCGTTGGCGGAAAGAAACGTTTTTTTTAGGTCTTATTGCCAAGACTGACTTATCATAATGTCGTGAAAAATATAGAGAACCGCGAGTGTGCGCATGTGTGTGACTGTATCTTGCTGCTCCAAACCCGTGCCTTTGTCCGCGTGAGGATATTATGTAATGCCGGTGCTCTCCCTGTAAGCCGATTGACGTAGACCAGGTTGAGCTTGGTGGTGGTGGTGATAGCGAGCCGCTAGATGTGAGGAGGAGGAGATGCATGAGCGGTTACCGTGAGTTTTCGTGCGTTTCAGCGGCGCGTGTACATTCGCATTTCTTGCTGGGATCATGAAATTGATAGATTGTGATATTTTATGCACGAATGCAATATTTCCACCTATATATATATTCAGGAGTAGATTAGAGTGGCCTCTAATGATAATATATATATATATATATATTATATACTATGATATATATAGGAGAGAGAGAGGGAAAGATGAACGGAGGACGAGAGAGAGAGCAGACGTAGAGGACCAGAGAGAGAGAGAGAGAGAAAGAGCGGCGCGAAAGAGAGCAGCAATTATATGTCCTTGTCAGGGGTGGAAGATACTTGATTATTTATCTAGGTAAGCGAGTAAGCAATATATATATATTTCGGCTCATGAAAGTACACTTGGCAATGGTTCGTATAAATTATGCCACAATTCGTAGGTTGTGTTCGTTGGCGCCACACAATATATCGTAAAATATCGTATCGTGAAATATTAAATATTTAGGTCTTCGGTTGAGGTAATGAAACACATTGTATAGGATAATTCACGAATCAAACATTGCAATCAGGCTCCGTCTGTTTATTGATTCATAGACTGATGTCATTTACGCGTTGCGATATTATTAGTATTCGTGGGGGCCGAATACTAGTATTTTATGTATTACAGTGTATATATTGTTTTGCACCAGAAATAAATCCTTGTATGCAAACTGGATGGCGGTGAAAAACTGGCTCACATTACGTTATTAGATGAGTAATTCTATTATATCATATCATGTGTGGTGAGTTTTTACTGCGTCGAGCACACGCACGTCCTGCAATCTCACTCGCTCACCTTCGCTGTGTCAAACAACGTTTGTCATGTACGCGACGTGACGACTTGAGCAAATTGTTGATACATGTAGCATTGAAATGGCTGGCCTTGCTGCGCGCGTACCAGGGAGCTGTACCAGCGCGCGTACCAGTTACCCAAACGACAATACTTAGGCTGAGAGGGTCTATGTCCCCCAGTACCCAGGGTACGTTCCGGCAGTACCCTGGGGGACATATACCATATGAGCAATACTTAGGGTCTACTTTACTACAATACTATATACTACGACAATACTAGGGGCTTACTTGCTTGGGGGACAATACTTAGGGCCGTGATATAACTTGGGGCCCGTTGTCAGACACGAAATTAGTCTTAACTTTAAGCCTAACGTTAATTTCTCGTAGACCGCACTTCTATACACTGCGTGTGAGAAACTCGTAACCTTACCACGTTTCTGTAAAAGATCTATGATAAAGTCTTTTGATACGTAAGATTCGTGTTTTAAGACTAATTCTGTTTCTGACAACGGACCCCTGCTGGAATAGTAGTATGAAACTAGCCACAATGTACGGGATTCTCATTCCAACTGGTTCAGGAAAAAAAAGCGCCGACGGGATCTACTCCTAGGACTCGTAGTCGTTCTAAACACACACAAACTGTTTATCCTGATTGATCTTTTGCTGTAAGAAGCAAACTGACGATGAATGGCATGTTTACGACTAGGCTATGAGTTGTCCGATACCTGCTCAGCACTCAGTTCAACTACGTGACAGTGCTTTAATACTACTGTCAGACTGAGCGAGTCAGTTGTATTTAAAAGCACTAGCTGTCATGTAGTGTCACGGTGTGTGAACGTCACGTGTGCGTGCGTGTGCGTGTGCGTGTGCGTGTACTTGAGTGTGTGTTTGTGTGTGTCATCCATGTGTCAGCGTACGTGCCGCGTGTGTGCGTGTGTGCGTTCGTGTATGTATGTATGTGTGTGTGCGCGTATGTATGTGACAACTATGTGTGTGTGCGTACGTGCGCGCGCGTGTGTGTGTCGCCCAGCTGTGTAATTGTCGAAAGGATATGTATGACTGTCGACGGCGAAGTAAAAGTGGCATCGCTCTCGTTCCTTGAACTTTTTAAATAGGCGTAGGCAGAGGTGTTTCTCTGCACTGCGTGTGGTTGCATCAGCCGCGTGCACGAGCGGTGCACCTTGGCACACCGAGGCAAAGTACGTTTGAGTAGTCTGGACTTATACCCAATAGAACGGTTATCGGATTCTGTGTGCGAACGTGCACAGACAGTAAAAATTCTAACTTTGATCTTTATTATAGCACATGCACATATGCACACACACATACACACACATACACGCACACACACATAGTTGTCACATACATACGCGCACACACACATACATACATACACGAACGCACACACGCACACACGCGGCACGTACGCTGAC
>NW_014577204.1:688863-690220 GCF_000485595.1 Priapulus caudatus | reverse complement strand
GTGAGGCTGTGTGAGATGTGGATAAGGATGTATGGGAGGGTGTATATATGATAGGTGAGGGCGTGTGAGATGTGGATGTATGGTTGTTTGTGTGTCGTTACGGCGGCTCCTAATGCAGCTGTCATCACGCTCCCCGTTGGTAGGTCTAACTAGAGCGTGAACCAACAAAAACTCATAATATAGTTTGAGCGATTTTCCGTGATTCAGTGGAAATTCGCACATACGGTAATTTTACGTGTAACTGCATCTGATTGCGATGACAATTTGCTCGCTATTAGCTTCGCGGAACGTTCAGCAGTGCTCAGTCTTTTTATTTTGTTATTTTTTTCATTTTTTATTTCTCATTATTCAATGACAAAGCGAGCAATGGAACTCATCGCTTCCTAAATAGTTGGAAGGAACAGCCGGTCATGAGCACATTTTGCCGATTTTGGATGGTTTGCACAGTTAGAGAGTCTAGGCTCGGAACAGGAAGGGCAATTAAGGTCAAGGGTCAGTAAGTCGAAAGGTCGATATTAATTCATTTTCGAATTCGGTCGCACATGGATTTGCTGAGACGATATGGTATCGTGCCGGTTCTCTGGTACAGCGTTCATAGGTGCATAGAATGCGCTTTCTCCCCATACGTGAAGTGTGGAAAAGAAGGTAAATATGGCCCCGTGGGAAGGCCAAGGTAGATGAAATAAGGGCGAACTGACCTTCGCGTAAACTTTATCATCTCTGCCCTTAAATAATTGGAATTCGCGTGGCTACGTGGTCAAGGTATCGCCGACTTAAGGCGCACCATGCAGGTGGCCCTACTCCAATGCACGTGGGCGCCGAAAAAATACGCCGCTCGGGGTCTTGCTGGGGAAATAATCAGACGGGGAAGTGGCCTTCCTGCTCCACCGCGCATGCGCGCGCGAGCTTAAACCAGCGAGCTGCTGTCGTAACACCCCATCGTCAGGTGCTGGTTGTCGATATGGCAGCCTCCATTGCGGTGGAGAGAGCTGCTGATCGCACAGAGCGCGGATCGACGCAGCCACGAGTAACGACGATACTCATCTGTGCGTACCTGACGAGGATGAGGAAGTCCTGAGCATAGAACCGCATAGAGCTTAGGCGGGCCGCAGTCATAGAGCCTGGGCGGGCCGCAGTCATAGAGCCTGGGCGGGCCGCAGTCTGATAGAGCCTGGGCGGACCGCAGTGACATATAGCCTGGGCGGGCCGCAGTCATAGAGCCTGGGCGGACCGCACGATTGCAGTCTGGCCTGGACAGGACTGGACAGGACAGGACTGGATAGTTACCACCAGGTGTTTTTTGAATGCGAATTTGCGTTGAGTGGAGGTGACAGCGTCGGTGCGTGGTCCGTCGATG
>NW_014577204.1:684090-687542 GCF_000485595.1 Priapulus caudatus | reverse complement strand
GCGTGCATATTCACATAGGCGAGCGATTAGAGAGATAAAACATGTTAGTAGTAACACAATCTACAGACCTACTATGCCAAGGTAACGAGACCTAAATTAAAATAACCCGACACACGAAGCCGAACGACTACGGTGAGGCAAACACGACCCTTGCCTAGCGAAGTAATAACGTAGTATATAAAACGGAGTAGAAGAGATTGGTGTAGGATATACGGAGAGAGAGAGAGAGATTGTAGATATACGGAGGAGAGAAGAGAGAGAGAGAGAGATTGTTAGATAACACTAGCCAGTGTCAGGTTCTATTGACGCACCCACCGGCAACACTAGAATCGTGCGAGTGCGCTCGGATATATACCTTTATCTGCTGGCGTAAGAAAACCTTAAACGAATTTGTGTCAATTCAACACGTAGCATCGGGTTAACGACTCCCACTAGAGGACGACATACGACAAGGTTAAGACACTATGACGGTGGTCGAGAGATCACAGGAGACGGGAGTAGGGAAGGCATGCAGGTAAAGGAGAGAGGCTCGCGGTAGTGAGAGTTGAAGTGGACGGGCTATGTACGCGACAGGGACAACGCGCCCGCGCGACTAAGCATCAGCCAACAGGGGAACAATTCCACCAAAAAAATTTGCATAGCAAATGTGCTATACAAAATGAATTTGCAATAGCAAGTGGATAAATTTGTATAAAGCATTTTTTCAGACAATCACAGTGCAAATTTACAACCGCAGTGCATGCTTTGGCGGTGTTATCGTGTCGGCCATGTGACAGGACACGCACTTAAGCCTAGACACGACTCAGCGACTGCAACCGTGCCCGGGCAGCGTTTTAAACAGCGTGCGAGCCTGCACTCCGCCGCTCGCCAATGTCGAGTGAAAATAATACGGGCCGGGCGAGTGAAAGCAAAAAGCTGAGCTCGCCATGTTGGCGAGTAAAAATGTCTAGAACTTTAAATCAATGTTGGTTCCTGATACTTATAATCCAAACATGATGAAATACAGTTTTAGCGATTGCTGAAGGCGGTCTACCACTCCTCGACCACGAGCATCCTCTACTTTATTTATCAAGTCTCCAGATAAAGCAGCCCGCGAGAGCGCTCCGCGCCAGCACAGCGTGGCTGTTAAATACCGTCCTGGGCGGCAATATGATTGATGTACGGGGGGGTGCAGCGATGTTTAAAAGTCACGTTGGCCTTAGGGTAACAAATCAATAAAACGCGTAACGGCATTCATTGACGGGGCAAAAGCAGCGCCCGAGAATATAAAGTAAATTTAAACATGGTAGTTCCGTTTACATCGCGGCATGGGCTGCAATGCGCGAGAGCGAGAGCGAATGGCATAAAAAAAATTATCGTAGCAAATGGCTGAAAAACACGCGAGAGTGAGCGATGGAGATACCCGGGAAAATGATTTCCCATGCCAACGTTCGAAAAACGCACTCCGATTGGTATAAACGTAATTCTCGTTATCCTAACATCACACAATAGTATTTATCCCCTATTATGACACACATGTCCACGAAATTTAATAAGTAATGGCACGGCGAAACATTAATTGCTTTAAAGTTAAACATACAAGGTTAACATTAAACAACCGATGATAGAGGAGCAGAGAGCGAGCGCAGCGAGCGAGAGCGACACAACTTTACACAGCACACAGCCACGCACCGCACGCTCACACACACAGCACGCACGCACGTCACGCACGCACAGCACCGCACAGCACAGCACTCACACACACACACCACACCACACTGTAAATAATAGGCGTACGAGTATACAGCGTATAACATACAATAATTTTAGCACGGTAAGGTAACCGCTACATATACATCAAACAATAAAGAGCACATGACAACAAAACTGCTTCCAGCGCAATTGTCTCATAGCCAAAGCGTGTAAAGCGTGGTAAAAACATGCGCGGGACGATGCCAACTCCACCCATAAACAAGGCCGCGACTCGTGACGCGTACGCGCCACGCCTCATAGTTACGCGGTAGCTGCCGAGATCGAAGCACTGACACATAGAGTGGTATCTAGTAGATGCGGCAGCAGGCACGCCGCATCAGCCTGCCGCAGCTGCCACATCGGCAGCGCCGAGATCTAATTCCTCATCGACGGACCACGCACCGACGCTGTCACCTCCCTCACTGCGTGTGGAGTGTATGTGACTGTGTGAACGTGTGTGCGTGCGTACATGCGTGTGGAGTGTATGTGACTGTGGGAACGTGTGCGTGTATGCGTACATGCAAGCGTGTGTGTAGAAGAGGATGGGGCACCCACTAATGTCACCTGCATCTGCACTTATTGCTCACCTTATATGTAATCTTGTCACATCGCATATCAACGTAAATAATCTGCAGCTACTGATAATGGCCTGAGAGCTTGTGCAAGTCGATATATTGATGGGCTAGACGAACGAAATTGACACACTTTAGAGCTAAACCTTAGTTTTCTAATGTACTCTCATACCTTTTTTTCATAAATTCTTACCGCGAGTTAGTTTGTCGTTATATGGTTTCCAGCGGTGAGTCTGCACCTAGTCTGGTTTTTACGGACTGCCTTTCGTCTTATCTGCAGCTCGTCTTTGTTTTCTTTACTTACTATACCTAAATACTATACCTTTTGAACTTTGAATTTCCAAACGACGATTTCTTTCATTTTCTTTCTTTTTATCTAGTATCTTGGACTGTGATGAAGAGACCGGCTTCAGAAGGTACAAAGTCGTTTCGATTTCGTTTAGCGTTTAACGGGTCGTGTATAAATTCGTGATCGCTCTGTGTGTATGTACGTGTGTGTATGTTACTTAACCATGTGGGTGGTGTGATCATGTGTGATGTGTCTTGCTTGCTCTGTTCGTTGGCATGCTGGTTTTGATCACATCGAAAATGAAATCCTAAAGTTTAAACCCATCGGAAATAAATCAGAATATAAATCGTATGTTAGTCATAGATCATATATATATTAACCAAAATAACTCGTCAAATCAGGTCGATCGCATCGCTGCGATTTAAGGAGTAGATGGGTGTGCTCGATAACAGAGTATGTGTGTGTGTGTGTGAGTGATGGGGGTGGGTATGTATGGGTGGTTATGTACGGGAGGTGACGATAGGGATGTATGGGGGTGGGTATGTATGGGTGGTTATGTACGGGAGGTGACGATAGGGATGTATGGGGGTGGGTATGTATGGGTGGGTGTGACGACAGATGAGGATGTATGAGATGGGTATGTATGGGTGAGTGTGTATGAGAGGTGAGGCTGTGTGAGATGTGGATAATGATGTAGGTGAGTGTGTATGATAGGTGAGGGTGTGTGAGATGTGGATAAGGATGTATGGGTGGGTGTGTATGATAGGTGAGGCTGTGTGAGATGTGGATAATGATGTATGGGTGAGTGTGTATGATAGGTGAGGCTGTGTGAGATGTGGATAAGGATGTATGGGTGAGTG